>NC_142690.1:22140303-22443333 GCF_056320005.1 Nelumbo lutea | reverse complement strand
TAGAAGTCTCGGTCCATTCAATGGGGGACTTCTAAGCATTATGAGTTTATCATGTAGAAAATCATCTATTAGGCCACTAGCTATCCTATTCCCTTCCATTTGCAATGAATGGCTCTTGGAGGGTGACAAACAAAGAAAAAGGTAAAGTTTTAGATGCACGAAGTTCCAACAAGCGTAGGTGATACCACCAATGAACCAAATGCTTTGAATGGGGTAGATGATAAGCCCATGCATGTTCAAAGAAAAGTTGGTTAGTTCAAGGGGATGACCTATAATTTATGAATAGTAATATTGGTTTAATATGACAGATTATCTCCCAAGCTACAGAAAAGTGAAAAACTTGTCAAACTTATAAGATACAGAAAAGTCATGAAGCACCCTATGAATGGGTGGAGGTGGCAAGGGTAGAAATGCATTAGTTTAGTGTCTTAAAGCTATGTTGGATTTGTTATTTCTTTGACCTGTTAGGTTTGGGCGAGATCTCCCAACCTGGGTTATTTTCGGTTTGTTTAGGTTTTTTTTTTGGTTTTGTTGGTTTTATTGGATATTTAATACTAGGTGTCAATTTTGCATGATATTTTAGTATGTTATGCCAAGATAGGTTGTTTGGTGTGGAGCCCCTCGTATACTTTGTTCTATTTTGTTTGACAAATTTTATACCTTACATTCTCAAAAATAAAAACTTAACCTTGCATTTAATACTTCATTAGTTTCATCAATTAAAATAATGGTTTCACTAGACAACATACATTGTGAGATATCTGATGACCCTATGTGTGATGATGATAACAAATTCATTGAGAGTATTAATAGTTTAAGCTCAAGTGTGCAGTTGTACCAAATGACTTCATCAATTGAGTTAAAACATTGATAAATTCTTGTGAAGATTTCTAATGATTTGAAATGCAAAATGGTCAATTGTTTGATGAACTGGCCACTCTCTAAGCAAGAAAAAATGCTACCATAAACAAGAAGAAGAAGATAAAGACATCAAGCTCCAGAGAACAATGGTTAACTTAGAAAAAGATTCTTAGGCACTTCCCAAACTCAACATTAGACTTACTTTTGAAAATTCTAAGTTTAGAAGCCCAATGTGTCAATTCCTAGATCCTAAGATCCATCTACTTAAGAATTCTAAGGTTGGATGTTGTCATTAGTTGATCACCCATGAAGTAATAGTCGACTACCCTTGATAGGTTGAGACTAGTGTGGTCCAATAGTCAATTACCCATGAGGCACTAGTCGGCTATTGTGATAGTAGTGTTTAGGAAGGTAAAAAATCAATTACTAGAGCTTAGTAGTTCACTACCTTGTGTAGAAAACTCTATCACATGATTTCTTTTTTGACTGTTTAAACTACAAAGGCTCTTTCCCTTTGGAAAATATCTCTGACTTTCTAATATAGTTTTTTATTAATCTGCAATGAATTACAAATGGTTATATTGTTCTAGATATAAAAATTCATGAGAATGAGAAAGAACATTGGCAATAAATGTAAGATTCAAAGGGTTTAGCAAGAAAAACAAGAGATAAACATAGGAAAACAAAAGAATGGATCTATTAAGCTTCCCATGAGATGAAAAGAGAGAAAAACCTTTGAGCCCAAGCATACAATGTATCTTCTTGCATACTGAGATAGTTTTATTTGTATCGTTATATTAGTCTAGTGATAGGCATTATATTTCTTTGTGCTTACATTGCCATATCATATTTGGGATTGTATAGCTAGTGGTTTGTTAGTTGTGTGTTCTAAGATCAAACACAATGAATGGTTTGAATAGGACATATAAAACTATCCTATAAAGGGTTTCAATAGGACTCATGAAAACTATCCAAAGGCATTAATTTTTCTAGGTTAGAAGGCAAAGGTATGTTGTAGGGTTGAGATAACCCATAAATTTATCCAATGAAAGGTCTTGTTGACACATGGGAAATCTAGTTGTTTGGAAAGGTTTTGCTAGCACCTAAGAAGTCCAACAGGTATAGTGGAAATTCTCAAGTAGTGTGCCTAAGGAGAGGATGTAGCTAGGTTTGGTCGAACATTTATAAAACTTGTGTGTGCTTTATTTTGTCTATTGTTTTTTGAATTTATTCTAGACACTATTATCCTAGACATACTGCTCTTAGTATTATTGCTCTTCACAACATTTATTTGGCACTTAATTTTTGAAAAGGCACTTCTTGGATAGGAAATCATAGAACTCAATTCACCCCCCTCTTGGGTTAGACTACCCGGGCCAGCCAACAATCTCCTCCTGAATATATTTAGTCAACTCATCTATTATCAATGCAAATCAATAAGGCTAGGTGACAAACCTTGACAACTCCATAAGCAATTAATCAAATTCTGATCTTATTTTCAGATCATATGGGGTCAGATCCATGTCCAATCCTATTATTCAACCGGTGTAACATTTAAAATCCAACCCAGTCCAATTGGCTGGTTGGTAAGGTCTCTAGTTGGTTGTACTCATTGTTTTCAAAGGCTTAAGCCTTAAGGTGTGAGGTGTACGCATTGAGGCGAGGTGCACATATTTTGCCTCAAGGCTTAAGCCTCAAAACTTTGATGTGAGGCTTAAGCCTTTGACAGAATGAGGCGTGAGGCATAAAAAGGCGTAAGCCTCAAATATCAATGAATAATTAGTGATTTAATACAAAAAAATGTACATTTATAATTTAAAACATATAAAAAAAAAGCACTTCAATAATTATGGGGCAAATAATTAAAAAGTAAAAATGAAAAACTAATAAGGCAAATCAATCTATTAGTTTTTCTTAGTGTTTTAGGATAGTTCAATACAAAAAGGACTAATCAAGTTCTTAGTTTCTTTTGGATAAATTAAATCAGTTTTTTTCTTATTATTCTAAATGTAATGTCCCAAGTTTGTTATTTTTATCATTCTTCTCCAAATTGATTTTTTCTTATAACAACAACAACAACAACAATAATAATAATAATAATAATAATAATAATAATAATAATAATAATAATAATAATAATATTATTATTATTATTATTATTATTATTATTATTATTATTATTATTATTATTATTATTATTATTATTATTATTATTATTATTATTTATTTGATTATTTTTTACATATTTTATTATTATTATTATTATTATTATTATTATTATTTATTTGCATAGATTATATCAATTAAGTTGTTTCCTTTTATCTAAATTATTTTTTACATGAAATATAAAATGTTTATTATTGTTAGGTGATTAGTTATTATTTTATTTAATGCTTAAACACCAAAGCTTATTGCTTATAAACTTCTAGTTTAGACATGTGTACCTTCTATCATTTTAATTTAGTATATTATATGCTATTTTTATGAATTTGCAAACTTTAATTAATCTTTTTCTTAAGCTTTGAGGCTTACGCCTCACCTTTTTATGCCATTACACCTTAACTACGCCTTTAGCCTTTTAAAACCTTGGTTGTATTCAGACACTTGGGATCAAATAATCCCACTTACTGGTGAAAGTGGACTCAACTCCCAGCTCCCTGTTGTAATTAGCCTAAGACCTTACTTGTCCTTCTAGCATAGGAGAGCTTAGAGGGAAGCAAAACTGTGAAGAAAGTAATGAGAAAGTAGGTATATAGGTCTTTTTTTATATTAATTATCTATATAATTACCACACTACCATTCTCTCTCTCTTTCTTAAGGGGGTGGTTAATGTAATTACGTTGACTCTCCCAGGAACCCTAACAAGGTCACCTCATCTTTATATATAAAATTCCTGGCCACCCGCTTATAAGTTCATTGTCTTTTTTTTCTAAGACAAACTCATCTTTTTAGTCAAGTTAATATTAGAATATTGATTTTTTTTAATGCTCATTATTGCTAGGAAAGAAACCCCAAGAAAAGATAAATGACCAAGGCTTATTTGGACTGGTTCAAGTTATCCTTATCCGGATGATTCTGGCTCTTCTACTCTCACTTATTATTGCTCGCTATAGTTCTTAGAGCCTTTCTTTTTCAAGTGCCCGGTTTGATACAAAATCATCCAGATTAACAAATTTTGATGGGTTTCTACAATGTTTTAAAAAACGACTTGGAAATGGAATTATTCTGGCCACCGGTTTTCAGGTTGGTAGTCCGACCATCCGGTTCAAATGAACGGTGCGTTCTGACAAATAAATTAAAAAAATAAAAAATGGTCAAACAACTTTGAACAGGTTGATGGTTGGACCACTTGGGTCAACGGGTTGTTGATTTTTTCAATGGTTTTTAGCCAAAGATCGGGTTTGCATAAAATGGAACCGGTTGCCTGAACGGTTCTTAAATCGAACAGTCTGACCATCCGGGTCAACGGCAGTTCGAAAACCTTGGGTTTCTATTGGTTCATAAAATAAGCTAATAATATAACGAAGAGTCTCTTAGAGTTCTCCAAGGTTGTGTGTGAGTATAGATATTAATTGAATTTGATAGCTGTGTTAGGGGCTGTGTAACCAATAATAATGCCCCCGGTTGAGACCGAATTTGCTTCTCACACCGACCTCATAGGCACATCTCACCATGTATCGGGAACATCTCCTGCACATGTCTTATTATTCATGGGAGATTTTCCTAATATATAGTATAGTAGAATGTGCCTATGAGGTTGATGTGAGGTGCGCTCTATGATAAGCAGATCTCAGTTCTCCCCGGCCATGTATTGAGTGGTTGTTAGATATATACACTTTACTGCTGATGTGGGATATTAGTGCTGGGCAATTAAGTTCAGTTAATTTGGACTTATATTTGATTTGATAGAAAATAAGAGAAAAAAAAACAAAAAAATTGAGGGAATTTTATTATCGACTTAGCCCCTTAAAGGATTATCGACTACACCAATATTCCTCTTTTGAAGCCAATAGCTCATGTGAGAAATAAGTTTGTATGGCTGATATACACTTCATGGAAGATACACTGACTTTGTCAGGATTGGAAGAGCTAAGCATCTCAAGACCCATGTTCATCTTCAACATTCTTAGTTGCAGGAAGACTAACTTGGAAAAAACTTGGCAATTTAAGGGCTTAATTCCATGTCTGAAGCTATTTTTCTGGAGACTAGTACATGATGCACTCCCTACCCAAGTCAAACTAAGTAAACATCATGTGACTTGGGATCAAAAGCGTGTTTTTTGTGAGGGTGAACTTGAATCTGTTGAACACATTTTTTTCAGTGTCTTTGTGCAATATCCATTTGGCTTGAATTGGCATTACAGTTGAGGGTGGATTCCAATTTTACAAGAAGTTTAGGGGTGTCGGTGGAGGATTGGTTGATTAATGACAATGGACAACAGGGAACCGCAAGTGTGGGTGTCATTAAGGTCACCGTGGATGGTAGTGGTACAGGGGTTCAGATTGGTGCCTCACACGGGCATCTCATGACCGTGCATTGGGAACATCTCCTATACTTGTCATGGGAATATGTTTCCAATACACGGTTGGGATGTATTGTGGGGTGTGCTCTATGGGGTGCCGATGTAGTTAGGGATCATTTGGAAAATCACTTGTTCCCAAGAGCACTACTAGTCCTGCACTCAAGGCATGGAAGTGGAAACTTTTGATTTTTACACAATGGATACCTCTCAACCAAGATCACATCTCCACCCCATAGAACATCCCCGCCCCATATTGGGAACATCTCCCGATGATGACATCATCATGACTAGTACTATCATCAAGAGATATGCCCAATACATGACGGGGATGTGTTGTGGGGCATTGTGGGGTGGAGATATGAACTCCTCTTAACCACCGTGGTGCATTCACACAGTGATTGTTGAATGCAGAAGATCAACGAACCTAGATTTCCTACTCACTTTTTCACGGCCAGTAGAGTGTGCGTAGAGACTAGAGAGTAGTGGGCAGGAAATCCGATTTGCGAACATGTAGTAGCAGATCTTGTACATGGTCTTGCTGCCCTAACTTTATATTTACCATTATATAAGATGATTTAGACCAAGATGAATGAAATGATTTTGTGCTATTGTTGCATTTCAAAAGAAAAAAAAACAATGAAATGTCAACACATTTTGAGACTTGAGAGTGATTACAAATTTAGCAGGCCCAAGAAAAGAACTTGGATCCTATACATAGATTTTCATCATTCTATTTTGACCTTCCTGTCTAGTTCCTTGGGCCGAATGAACAACCTAAAAGTCCATACCCCCAAGAAAGTTGCCTTGACTGGGGCAAGCCAATAAACAAATATATGATTCATTGTGATATGATCAGATCGAGCATAAGCCCATCCCATGGCCTGGTCAAACAAAGCATAATAAGCAGAATTGAACTAAGTTGCATGTTAAATCTAACAAGTAGAATTGCAGAAAGAAACATATAGGAAGTGCACACTTAATGTTTGATCAAAGTACTCACGTAGGCAGAGTTCATGCATCCACCAGTTAGATCATCACCTAGTATATGAAGAGCTAGTTCACAAACACTTGATATCCATGTCTCTAGAAAGAAATTGTTGTTGTGGTTTTCTGAAGCCTCAAGGGAGATGACCACAATCAAGTATGTGAGAGCTCCTTCAACCAATGCACCTCGAAAAATGTCAACATTCAGGATGGCATCATGGCATATTTCAGGAAAGGCCCAAATGATAAATTTAACTGCAATAGTAGATCCTATTGCCTGTAATTGTGGAAAGATCCATTTAGTGAAACATTCACCTCTAAATTGACAGGATATTTAAATTAAAGTATTTATAATATGCATCCCTATGCAATTTGGGTTGGGTTGGATTAAGCATTTGTTAAACTTTGAATTGGCCCAAATCATAGAGCATCAACAATCAGGCTTTACCCTCAAATGTTTTTTTTTTCTCATTATTTTGATGAACTTTTGAGGCTTTACCCTCAAGGCCCCATTTGCTTTTTGGGAAGTTACTTATCCATGCTTTTTTTATATAAAAAAAACAATGATCATTTTAGCTATAAAAAGCCATACTAAAAGGGACAATTTTATCCCATCCAAGTGTTGATAATTTTTCTATGAGGGAAAATTACTTACCCACCCCGGAGTTGGGTATCACTTAGCCGGGTAAGTAATACCCAATGAAAATATACTTTCCATAGAACCTACATAAATCTGAAAAAAGACCAGGAAAAATATATTTATGGTTAGGTCATTCGATTTTGGTCAGTTTACAAATGGCTAAAGCTAAATTGTTTCAACTTGGTCGAGTTGGGAAATTGTCGAACCAAAGCCGTTTGAAAATACTAGAAAGCTGACTTGATCGGGTTTGTCGATTCCATTAATTTGATGGACCACCCTAGATGAAATTAACTACTATCATTTTTGTATTGTAAAAAAAAATTATTAAAAGTAGTATATATATAAAATATAAATAATTATTAATTATTTAAAAAATTAAAAATATAAAACAATTGTATATTCTTATGTGTTTATATTGTTTAACTTTCACTTAACCAATCATGTGGATCACGTTGGTCCCCACTACTAAGAAACTTAAAATTTGATGTTTAAAATACACTTGAGTCAAACTACAAGAAACAAAAGCCGATTTTAGTGCAGACCAACAAACTAAACCCAACCAGATGTCACGGATCCCATATTGATTCTCAATTGACAAATTCAATTCCATAAAAAAAAAAAAAAAACAATATTTGATTATAACAAATTTCTAGGACAAACCAAGAAATCCAAGACCAAAATCAGTAAAAGCGAATCAATTCTACACCCCACAAACCAAACCAGATTCAGAAAACAGAACTGCTTAATACAAAACAGAGCAAAAACTCATCTTCTAACAAAACTGCTTAATACAAACAAGAAAATAGTCCACAAACCACGGAATTCAGATAAACCCAAGTGAAACAAACCTGGCTAATGCATATTTTAATCAAACAAAACCAATTCAAACACCTAAAATCGATTTAACTGAAGATAGAGAAGAGCTAACCTGGGTGGGAACTCTTACTCCAACCGCAAACCAATACCTTGCGTTGTCTCCAGAAATTGCATCAGACAGGACTGAAACTGAGAAAGGATTGTAAGATCCACCACTGCAATTATTCCCCAGCCACGAGAAAAAGAATATACTCAAAACGTACAGAGAGCCCTCCATGATTTCTCCTATGGGTTGCCCAAACGCCAGATAATTGTACAGAAGGATCTTGGTGAGACCACATGACCATACCCACATGAAGGAAATGATGAGATCCGACAATATCAATTGAACTCTGGCCATTAAGCATGTAAATTTGTCTCTTGTCATTGAAATTTTTGTTTGTTAATGGCCATGTAAAGTAAGAAGATGAAGAAGAAGAAGAAAGAAAAAGAAGATAATGAAGAGGGGAGAGTACTTTTGACTAGTTATTTGATTTCTCTCTTTTTTCTTTTCTTATTTTTTGTTGAGGTTGGTATCTGACCTGGTCTCCGTCTCTCACTTTTATCTTGTTGATGTTATTAGTAAATATATTATAATTCCGGACTCTTTAATTTTTCTATAGAAAACAGCTAGATGCTTCAGCATTTGGCAATTTTTTCAGATTCTTGCTTACCCAAAAATAATCATGGAGGTAGTTAACGTTGGTCATCCCGAGGACCAGCTTTTCCAAACCCAAACAAAAAGGAAAAAAAAAAGGAAAGAAAGACGAAAGAATTGTGGGCCCGTACCCTAGAATCCATGCCCTTTGTGACTCGTGGAATTCCTATTTAATTAGGGGTACAACTTGGGCAGACCCAACCCAAAATTGAAGCGACCAAATTTTTCATGGGCCAGGCTTTTAGTTTTGGTCCTCAGACTAGGCCTGGCCCCAGATGTTCAGGCTTTAAAATTTTGGGGTTGGGCTCAGGTCTAACCTTTAAATACCCTAAACCTGGTCTCATTATATTCACAATTCTCTACCCTTTTTGAATTCCAGCCACACATCACTGTCTTGTATTGTGAGATGTGCAGCTGCAGTGTATTGTGGATAGGGCGTGGGTAGAGAAAGTAGGAAATCTGGGTTAGTATATATGCATATATGGGCACATTTGCATGGGCTCGGGCCTAATCTGAGTGCATCAAATTTTAGTGTGGGCTGGACTTGGATTGAATAGTTGAGGCTTGACCTAGGGGCTTGGGCTAAGCTCAAGCTGTAGGCCCAATTCTTAGGGGCCTGGGTTGAGATAAACCCCAGGCAGCCCACCCAACTTGCACCCCTATATTTGAACTCATTAATTAAAACCAGGAGGTATAACTTAGGTGGGATAATATAGAACTCATGTAACAAAGGCAAGTAATCGAAGTGTGGCGTATTGATCGATTTATTTTCTTTTAATCTAAAAAAATGTTGAGAAATACATAATATTATTTCATTAATAAAGATATCTATTATTTTTTACACTTATTTTTCGTAATGTAAAGAATATAATATTAAAATGTCTCTAAATTTTCCTATAAACTTTCAACATTTTTCTATAATTTTTGCATTTTAATCTATTTTTTATTTTTTATTTAATTATCACATCATGGGGTTGTTCCATTTGGCTCAGATAATTGAACTATTTACTAACAACCATACAAAAAAATATTTAATCTTTGGATTAATTTTAAATTTTGTGTTTCATTTACATCATTTATAAAAATAGTTCTTGTTCATTATACTTCCTATTTAATATGATGGACATATAATATTAGAGACGTCTGCAAAATTTTTCTATAAATTTTAAGTATTTTCTGTAATTTTTATATTTTTGTCTATTTTTTATTATGACATCATGGATTAACCCATTTAACTCAAATGGTTGAACCACTAAACCTACCACTTCGATGAGAAAGCGGTTTCTCCTCTAGGTTGGTTCTAATTTTTTATTCTATTTTCATTATTAATAAAAATATAGACTTTGTTAAGAGAAAATTGAAACAGGAGCCCTATGACACTCTCAACTAGGGTGATCATGGGCTAAGCACCCACAATAAGGATTATACCTCAACTAGGCCAGGTCTATGCTAAACGAGACCAGGTTCACTCAAACTTTAGGCCTACATTTTTAAATAGAATGTTTTTAATATATAAAATTGTATATTACGTTACATATAATATATGAATAAATTATATGATATAATACGTATTATGTGTCATTGAATATTATATATATAATATTCATATATATAATATATAATATAATATAAAACATATATATGTATATATGAAGTATGCTATACATTATATATCAATATATTGCATGTCGTGATCGCCTTAGGTTAGGGTAGGCTAGGTTTGAAGTATTAGGCCTTAGGCTAGGGTAGGGTAGGCTAGGTTTTCGGGATGGAACCTTATTGAGAGTGGAGTGGCCAAAATTTTCAATAGTTTTTATTTATAATGTAATTTAAATGGGCTTCCTATTAGTACAAGTAAATTAATGCATTTTTAGTAATTGTTATTAATTACTTTATATAATATTTAGTTTTATTAATTTTTATTAATAAATATTTAAAATTTTATTAATGTAATTATTTTAAAAATAATAATTAATAATTTTTATTAGTAAAATTAATTTTATTAATATATATTAATTTTAATTATTTTCAATAGAATTTAGATGTGCTTAAAATTATAAGTTCTTATTAGAATAACAATTAATAATTATTAGAAGATTATATAATTAGTTATAATTATAATAATATTTTATAATTAATTATTATTATTATTATTATTTTACTATTATTAATTATATTATTTTATTATTTGTTACTTTTCTCTTAATAATTTTCTATATTTTTTTATTTATCTTATTTTAATATTTATGTTTTAACTTAAACATTAATATTTTTTAATACACTTTCTTGATGGAAAACTAAATGCATGTATTTGGAAGGTGGAGAGAGAGAGAGTTAGAACAAAATGTTAGATGGTGTTATTGGGAATGTGAGATAGGTTTTTTTTTTGTAAATAAATTTGACATGGTTTATGAAAATTTTTAGGATGGGAGATGTTTTAGAGATTTTGTTAAAAATACAAATAAATTAAAATTGGAGAAATACTAGAGAATGAAGGAAAGGGGATGTTGACATGAATGGACAAGAGGAAATTGGATGAAGTGAAAAATGATAGTCCATATTTTGTTTTTTGCCTTAACAATTAGAGAGCCATCAAAATTAACAATGAGAGTGCCTTATTTTAATAATAAAATTTGGTAAGTTATACTTCCTAACAACTCTATTTTCTTTCCTCCCACTGATTTAATTTACAAAATCAAGTTTACTAATTAGCTAACATATGGGACCATTAATTACTAATTAGAAGCATCCATCAAGGTTGTTTACACGACAATTCCCTGGGAATTTGCTCAGAACCTTCTTGATTTGCAAGCTTACATGCTTTTTAATTTTTTATGTAGATTATAAATTAGCAACTTGAGTATTATGGCATCTGCACCAAATTAACAAGGCTTAATTATGAGAAAAGGGTCTCTGTCCCATTCAATATCAAATAGTGTAATACATCTACCAAATACCTAATTATCTAGTATATTATATCTTATATGATAGACACGTAAGTTTACATCTGAGTCTTCTCTAACCCATTTGGGTCATCGCCTAACCTCCTCCATCAGCACTACAGCTCAGAACCTCAGGATGGATATGGCTCTCAGAGTTTTATAAGATCAGAGAAAGCAGCAAACGCAGTTTTATAATTATTAATTTAGAAAACAAATTGCTCCAAAAGCATCAATCAAGTTCACTGTCAAAGGATAGAAGAAAACCAAGAATTAAGATATATAGAAACATTGTTTAAAAATGAAAGAAGAGAATGAAGAGAATGACTGTATAAGAGAGTGATGGGAGGTATCACCTAATCAATAATAATGACATGTTACAAATCCAAAAGCATTCAATTCTAGAATAATAAGGAAGACCAGCTGTTTTAACTTTTAAGCAATGTTTTAAAAAACGATCCAGAAATGAAATCATTCAGACCACTGGTTTTTGGGTTAATGGTCCGATCGTTAGGTTTGAATGAACAATTCATTCTGACAGTAAAATTAAAAAATAATTAAAAATAATAAATGGTCAAAAATCATTGAGCGGGTCAAAGGGTCAATAGTTTGACCACCCGGGTCAACGGTTTGTTTATAAAAAAACAGAACCGGTTGCTTAGACGATTTACAGGCCGAACAGTCTGACCATCCGGGTCAACGATGGTTCAAAAACGTTGCTTTTAAGTACCCGTTCAAGAAAGCTTTCCCAAACAAAGTATAAGATGTTTGGTAATAAACTTAGAAAGTCCAATACTTATTTATAAAAAAAAAAGGATCAGAAAGCCCAATTTTATTGTCATTTAGGCTCCATTTGGAATGAACAAATATAAATACGTAGAGTGCAAAACTTTGCATTTTGTATTATTTTGTATATATTTCTACTGTGCATATTTGTATTTATATTCTTTTCAAATTGAGCCTAAGTTTGCGTTTGGAAACGATGCAAATAAGTGTGAATGCAAATATGTAGAGTGTAAAACGGTTTATATAAATTATAAAACTGGATTAGTTTTGCATTGACAAATTTACCTTCTTACCAAACAGACTTTTAGCTAGCTATAATGGATGCAAACATGAATTTCATAAAGCATATGCATTTTTTTTTTCATCAAAAGCCCACTTGAACACAAATTTACTTTTTTTTTTATTGATGTACTTTCACATCTTATTATCAATGTAAATATGCATTGGTCTGTCATTTGTCAATTCATAAATGTAATGTTGCCAAACAAAAACAAAAGTGAACCCAAGTGCAAATTTAGCCTGAATTGGCATTTATACTTCATTTGCATTGTTTCTAAATGCAGCCTGAGCAGTGAAGACATCATTTTGGATATACAAACTTTAGAGCGTGACTACAAAATAACTATTTAGGATGTGGACTATGCCGAAGCAAAAAAAATGAGAGAGAGAGAGAGAGAGAGAGAGGGGAACAAGTCTGTTGTGTGAACACTAAGTGTGACTGGAATATTTGGTTATTATGTTGTCGTGGGGAGTTGTGAATTTGTGCATACAAAATATGAACTCTCACTTGAGATATAGCTGAAAATTGTTAGTAATATGCATGACAGTATTTAAGTAGCAATTGGGGGAAGGGAGGGGGGGATAGTTTGTTTTTTATCTCTTTTCTTTATTTCAAGTTTTGACTACATTTGGTTTCGATTTCATTGCATTCTAAGCTCTCTTTTGTTGTGTTTAGTTATTTACTTAAAATTTACATTTATATGCATTCTGTTGGCTAAGAGAGGAGGTAGGAGGGGGTGGATGGAGTTGAAAGTGTGGTTTTGGGTTTTTTTTTTTTTTTAGTTTTGTTTTATCACTGGTTTTCTTTGAAATTTTGAAGTATTATGAAGGGCAAAATAGTCTTTTCATTGATTCAATAAAATCTAACTTTCACAAGTTATGTTTAAGTCCATCCAAAAACATTAGGGTGTGTTTCTCATACCTCAGGGGTATTTTTTAAGTCTTTTACCCTTATAATTAAATTTATAAAAATAAAAAAAAAACAAATATGTATATTATTTTCATAAAACTAAACTAATTATTGTAAACTAAAACGTGGCTCGCAAAAAATCTTTTCTCCTTTCTCTACGATGGTATCCTTGGCATTTTTAAGATGGTACTTGGTATGTATCGAACTATCGATGGCATTTTTCAGAGCAATGGTGCTAGTTCAGCATCATGTAGGCATTTAATAAAAAATGCCCAATTAGTTGTTTGTTGGGTTGTTTAAATGATAAAAGTTTCTCTGGTTTACTGAGAAATGTTTATAAAAAAAAAATCAATTTATGGTGATGATCATAACAACAGCAGCAATAACAATACTACTACAAGTTTAGAAACACGATATTTATTATTATTATTATTATTAGAAATGTGTCCAAATTTTTTGTACAATTTCTTTTTGTATTTTTGTATACTTTTGTGTGTTTTCATCTTTTCTTAATTTTATTATTATTTACTATGACATCAAGGGTCAACGCATTTTGACCCAAAAGGTTAATTACATTGTTGACTAGCTATCATATAAGAAAAAAAATAATCCATTTTTGGGTTGGTTTTATATTTGTATTTTATTTTTATCATAAAAAAATGATTATTCTTTGTTACATTTATTTTTCTTTAATTTAGTTAATTAATATAGGATTAAATGAAAAATGGGAGTTAATGCCCTACTATAAGACTTAATGTAGGAATTAAATGAGGAGAAATGTAGTAATTAAAATTACATTTTGTGCCTTCAAAATTAGGGATAAACCAAATTCAGAAATAGGGATATTCTAAACAAAAATAGGATTCAATGAATGTATACTTAATGGGAGGGATTTGAATGAATAGAAAAGCAATTGTTCAAATTACATTTTTGTCCATACAATTCAAGATGGACTAAATTCAAAAATTAGGGTATTTTAATCAAACAAAAGTTCTGCACTCTCATTTACACTTTTAATAGTCATAGATTTGGTGCCCAATGGTGTTGAATTTGTAAAAAAAAAACATTTAAGCAAATATTGTCTCGATTTTTAAGATAAAATCGTACAAAAAATTCATCAAATAAATGCTATCGATACCAAACATCCCCAATGTAATGGTGATGCCATTGATCAAAATGCCTCAACGGAAAAACTCCCTTGCACTTCTCCCGTTCAAATGCCACAAATCCCCATGTCCTAAAACATGGCTCTCAAGCCTCAATACCCATCCATGACACTGATCTTGAACTTCTCCCGCTGCACTCCCAACACCTCCACAAACTGCACCTTCACCTCTTATTGTGTGCATAGCAATATCAGTCAGCTTCAACGAGTCTCACATTTCTTTCTTCATTGCAGCAGGATGACCCCATTGGAAATCTGTCCCCTATTGACTATTAGTAGGATGGCTACATAGCAGAGCTAAGTCATTTTTACTATGTATACAAGTATGATTGTACAGACTTGTTTCAAGCAAAATTTATAGGGCAAGTGCATGTAACAACTTCATTATTCAAACTTCTAACTTTGAAATTCACTCTTATTCATTTTCGGGTCTTGCCCACTTCTTGCACATTCAAGATATGCATACAAACAAGCCTCAACGGAGCATTTGTAGGCACATAAATTTGTATGCCACGTGTCCACATTACAAATGGGTTGGATTTACAAGTTCAAGATAGAAGCCCAAGCTTACAAATAACTCAAGTCGAAATTAAATGGGCCTTGGCCACGCCCAATTTTACAAATCAAAGTCCCAATTCAATGGATTCAAATAGGACCCACTAAAAAGTCCATAAACTTCCCGAATAATATAGAAAGAAAACATGGATAAAAATACAAGGCTAAGTAAACCCTATTCAAAATGGTTATTAGAGCCCTAAGTCTATAGATAAGGAGAAAACCTTATTTTCTAATCACATGGGCCCCAAGTTGAAGGTTGAGACCAATTAAGACTTTCTCAACCCACCTCTATAAAAAGGTTTTCATTCATAAAGAAATGACCTTTTTTCCAACACATAAGAGATGGAGAACAAGAAAAAAGCTCCAGAGACATCCATTTACAAAAGGCCTTTAGAATTCTTCATCATCAAAAGCTCTAGATATAGATGGATTAGCTGGAAATTTCCAAGTAATTTTACCTACAAGATGAATGTGGATGGGGCTTGTCGCGGCAATTCTGGTGAAGGAGGAGGTGGGGGCTTACTTATAAACACTTTTGGAACTCTATTATTTGCTTTTCACTGTTACTATGGTCAGTCTACCTCTATATAAGCAAAACTTTTAGCTTTATGATGATCTAAGCCTTTCTTTACAAAGAGGCTATAAAGAGATTGAGGTTGAAAGTAATAACGGGATAATTATTGACATTCTAATGGGTAAATCAGATTATCCTTAGAATTTTGTTTACATCTTGCATAGGATCAAGAACTTAGTGTAGATAATGAATATTAGGTGGACCCATATCTACCAAGAGGGAAATCACTGTGTTGATCTCCTAGCTAACAAAGGAATTGATGAAAAATGTGTGCTTAAGATGATAAATGGTAATTCCCAAATTCCTAGAGATTTGACTCGTCTTCTTCACAAAGATAATTTGGGTTTGCCTATCCTTATATTAATTAGGTTTTTCTAGGCATTGTTGCTTTGTTTTTCTTTTGGTGGGCCTGAGATGGTGAGGGAGAGCTATGCATGCTTGGGTTATGGGGCAAAGCAGGCTAAGTCCTCCCCTATTATTACAAATTTTCCCTTTGAAAGTGGTTAATAAAATTTAAGGTGGTCGCCCCTCCACCTGGAGTAAGTTTAGGGTTAAAAAAACTCAAGAAATCCTTAGATTTTCTTTACAAGAGACCTCTAAAGGTACAACTACTATAAGATCCACATGCATCAGTTCAGGAGGAAGCTTCATCAACTCTTGGATTGTGCACACTTCTAGATTCATCGAATAACAAGTTTTTCAGACCTTCATATTAAATCTTTAAAGAAAAGAGTTAGAGGATTTCTTATTATAAAGAGGTTAAATTTGTATCATAATTTACTAAATATCAAAGAATTTATATTTGTAGTCTTTTTTTTTTTTTGATTTTTGAATAAGAAATTTGTGCTGACAAAGCTGATTGATCAATTGAGCCTAACTCAAGTGCAACAAATTTCAATTCGAGTCAGTCTCGGGTTGGATAGTTTTGGCTTGACCTTTGCCTTAGGCTAAGGTCTGGCTCAAACCTTAGGCCCAATTCTTAGGGTTGGACCTGGGTTGAGCTTAAACCTACTCCAAACTGCTCGACTTGCACCCCTACTTAGTTAGGAGTTCAACTGCTTTGATACTACTCCCTTGTTTCCTTTTAGGAAGAAACACAGTATTTATGAAACAGAAACTTATATAAATCAGAGGAGTAAGTGGCAAGGGTGGAGTCTTTATTGTTTAGGAAATACTTGGATCCTACAATGTTGGAGGAAACATGCCTTGCCATAGCCATTTTGTACACTAAGTTTAGGGTTTAGGATTTAAGTCTTTAGAGTTTAGATTTTAGGGTTTAGGGTTTAAGATTTAAGATTAACGTTTAGAGTTTAAGGATTTAGATTTTAGATTTTAGGGGCTTAGGGTAGGGGTGAAATTGAGGCGGGTCGATTTGAACATTAACATGTCTTGGCTCAACTCGACTAAAATACTAATAGGTTCAAGTTTGAATCAAACTTTATTTTTTTTGGTTTGAGCTATATTCAATTAAATATATGATGAGCTCAAGTTTGGATATTTTATATTTTGTAAATATATGTAAAATTTTTATAATACATAGTATATTCTTACATTATATATAAATTATAATATATATTTTATATAAAAATATTATAGTCGAGCCAAGCTCATGGTCTTTTAAGACAAACTTTTGATTGATTAAGCTCAATTTTGAATAAATAATCGAATTTACCATGAGACTTGAGCTCGATATGAACTTGACTAGAATCGAACTTAAATCAAACCTAATCAAGCTCAAGCCCAAACTGTGGAATTAGAGCTCAATTCAATTGCACCCATACTTTTAAAGGTTGGTTTAGTGTTTCTTCACAAAAAAAATTAAGGTTTAGGCCTTGTTTGGTTTACGAGAATAGGGGTTTGAAATCAGAATCATAATTGACTATTCTGATTCCAAATGTTTGGTTGGATGGAATCAGAATTCCATTTCCATTCCTACTAGAATGCCAATCATTCCCCGTGCCTCCCTTAGGAATGAAATCTCATTCTTGATTATTCCAATTCTCATTCCCATTATTGTCTGAACTAAACAGACTATAGAAATAGACCATTTTGATTCCGATTCCAACTGCAAACCAAACATACCCTTTGGTCTGTTTAGTTACCGAGAAAGGATGAGATGAGAAGAGAAAATTTATTTTCTCAATTCTATCACCTCTGTCTGGTTGCCAAGACTAGTTATCCTACCAAATCTATTTCATAGAGTTTGGTTGCTAGAAAACATTCATCTAAGACGACGACATACATTTGTTGGTGATCTAACACAGGGTTTTAGATATGAGACGACGACATACATTTGCTAGAGACGGCTGGTTCAACAGATCTAATACAGGGTTTTAGATCTAAGATGACGACATACATTTGCTGGAGACAATGACAACAGAGACGATGATGATGGGGTTGTGACCATTGGAAGGCTGGAGCTCAGAGATGACGACAAAAATGATGACGGAGACGATGACGATGGAGACGATGGGGTTATGATCGTTGGAAGATTGGAGCTCAGAGGCAATGACTGAAACGATGACAGAGACACTGATGACATAGACGATGGGGTAGTGACTATTGGAAGGTTGGAGCTCGGTTAAGACGATAGACACATGCCTCGACAATATTTTTCGCACAAAGCTTCTCAGGATCACACTTATTTGGTGAGACCCCACATCCCTAAATTTGTGATATGATTTCTCGTTACATCTCACTATTTCACCCAAAATAAATGTGAGAAATGAATCATCTCAAGGAGATATTTTTCTTTTATCCTTAGTCGCGCAATAAATTGATCATTAATATTGGGCTTAGGTTTAGGATTTAAGGGTTTAGAGTTTAATTTTAGGGTTTAATATATAGGTTTAAAACTAAAATCTGTAGTGGTAGGCCGCATGTGGTAGGAGCCAAGTGTCGCCCATGTTGTGTACAAGTTCGTGATTGAGCATTTGAGCTTCAAAGTGTCAGACTCCACGAAAGGCAGAGGAGAATGAAGATCTCCCTTTTTTTAACTTAAGAAATTTTCTGCTAAGGTAAACATATGAGTGTACATAAGTCATGTTATTTCTGCTTTATACAAATAAGTTCTGAATTGCTTGTTTTCGAGTGTAATGTATCAGATATACGCAACAGAGGCAACTGTGAGGCTTGGGAAGCTTATGATGGAAGACCTTGTTTCAATGCATGCAGAATTTAGGCAATTTTATGGACCTGAGGAGAATGGTTTCCCTCAGTGGTTGAAATGGGAAGAGCTTGAAATGCTTCCATCAGCATTGAGGGTGATTGCAATGGGGGAGGATGGGGCAGAGTTGGGCTCTTGGAAACCTTTGTATAGGTAAATGGCGATGTTTCCATTCGCTTTGGTCTTCTGGTACTGGTAGTCTAATGTTATGAATTTGATTTAACAGTTATTCTAAAAATATAATCATGTTTTGTAAGTTAGAAGCTTACAACTGGAGTAATTGAAGTTTTGTAAACTGAAGATATTTTTAATGCGATGACACATTCCATCTGCGTTCAGTTGAAAATGCTTTACATTGTGTGCCTTGCTGACCAAATATCACTAAGCTGTATATGTTATCTTACTTACATCACACCTTGTTTGTTGAGTCATGTGTTTTTGGCAAATATTTCAGTAGAAATGCCTCTTTATCATTACAAAAACATTACATGCCACTAGATGACTAGAAACCACGAGAAACCATCATATGCGTGAGTGTGTGGAATATGATTCCTCTGGCTCTACTGTGGGGTGTATGGTTAGGAATGCAAGAACTTTTGGAGATAAAGAGGTAGCTAGTTGTAGTGGTTAAGAAGGTGGTTGGCATGTTGTTCACTTGCATATTGGTCATAAAACTTCCAAAGGAGTCTTATACAGTTATTTTTTTTGACTCTAATACTCTGCTTTCTAAACAGAGGGCTTGAATACAAGATGTAAATTCTCATTATAGAGCACCTTATTTTACAAGGGTTTTTGTTTGAACAGTCCCCATAGAAATATTCATTTATCATGCATTGTAACATTGTGCCATAAAAAAATGTTTTCTAATGAAGATGGTAAATTCTTGGTTACCTTTTTTCAAAAAAACAGGGTAAATTCTCCATGGTATATCAGATTTTCTTTTGTATCAAGATTTGGTTGATGCATGCTTTCTTCTTAGCAACTTAAATTTCTTTATATATTTTAATTTCTTTGTGGATTCAATAAGTGAGATATATCAGTGCAGCACACGTGAAGGAGTGCATTCAGAAAATTCAGTCCCTCAAGTATGCTGAAGAAGTCTACCATAATGGGACATTGGTCATAAAAGCATTCAGCTCTGGCCTGGAAATAGGTGCTTCTAACTGGGTTATAAATGGTCCAAAAAGAAACTTCACATGGTTATCAAGCTCCATATTTGCATCCAGACATGCAATGGGATTTGATTATAATTCTCTTCAAGGGAATGGTGTAATCTTGTTTTCAGATTTCTCATCCACGTGTGGCAATGTGAGTGTTGATATCGATGCTTATAGAAGTATGAATCAGATACGGCCAAAGGTCAACTCTCCAACTGGTTCTGATTTCTCAACCCTGAGGTATAATATTACATATTCCAGCAATAATTTAGAGGGAAGATCTCCTACCCCCCTTTTGATCAGTAGATCTTCTTATCCTTCAGATTCATTGTATTTAAGAAAATTTGCCATCGCTTCGTCTTTGTTTTTTTTTTTCCTTCGGCAGGGATGGAAATAATAGTAAGGAAGATTTCATTAAGTCAGTAACTGATACTGGTGAAAATACAGTGGAAATAGACAAGCTTGCTTTCATATGCTCTTGTGCCATAGATTCTGTCAAGGAAGGAGGTTCTGTCCTCATACCCATTGGTCGTCTTGGTATTATACTTCAGCTTTTGGAGCAGATATCAATATCCCTGGAATCTTCAAATCTAAATGTATGCTCACTAAATTTTATGTTCTTAACTTATACATTACTACAATAAGCCATACTAGATATTTAGAAGTTTTTTTTTTATTAGAAACTCATGGATTTTTATTAGAACGTAAAATGATAAAAGTACAACAAGTAGTTATTTGAAATAACACCCATTACAACAAAGAGATCTACCACCCGACTAACATTGAGCCCAAAGCAAATGATGACTATTCACTCCTTGTTTAGCTAATCCATCTGCCAATCCATTAGCAGACCTCCTAACCCATCTTAACTGAATTTGCATATGTCTTGACAACATCTGGAACCAAATAAATTCATTTCTAAAGTGCCATAATACCCTTCTCCTTTTTTTCAGCCAGCCAATGACTACTTTTGAGTCCCCTTTTACTAGCAACCTTGTAATTCCCATTTTCCCATTTAGCTTTCATAGAATCACCCTGTTCAATAGGCCTCGAAAACCCATAAATGTTCCCATGCCCATCCCTAAACACTCCTCCAATTCCAGAGGGACCTGGATTGCCAAACCTACTTCTATCAAAGTTGTTTCATCCAACCTCCACTTGGGAGATACTTAATCTCCAAAACCTTTTGAGTCCTAGAAGAAGAAAGATCAATTGACCCCCAGCTTTGAAAAAAGTCTTCCACTGAGAAGTTAGAGAATAGTTCAAGTCTTCACCCAATAAGCAACTCTATCTGTAACAATCTCCAAGATAACTTCCTTGTTTCTTTGTTTATCCTCAAAGATTCCTTTCCTCCCAAATCCCAAATAGTCCACACAATTGCTGCCCTAGCACATTTCCACAAAATCCTGCCTCTTCTTTTTGTGCTTCTCAGAAAGGATGGGCAAAAGAGTTTTTCCAAACTAACAGGAGAGATCCACCTGAACCAAAGAGAGAGCATAACCACTCCCAAACTAACAGGAGAGATCAACCTGCCTCTATCAGAGTTGTTGTTGCTTCTTGAAAGAGTCTTCTTAGAGCCTCCTAAACCTCCTCCATGGAGCTCTCTAACAATCTCTTCGCGTAGAGACCCCTTAGGAATGCATAACTGATTACCTTTGAAAAGGTACCCATCATGGACAACATTTTGCAAGCTTCTTCCATTTGCTACCCCTTCCAGTTCCTTCATTGTTTAGATGAAAAATGGATCATTACCATACTAGGTTTTCAACTCTTCAAAGCCCAAGACTTGTGTACGTAACACATTCAGCTGTAGAACCCACCGATTAAGTGAATCAACAACCTTATTTGACACCCCCCTGACTTATGTTTTGGTGAAAATGTGAATTCTTGTAAGTAGGAAGTCCACTTGGCATGTCGAGGGCTGAGATTCTTTTGTGAGTTCAAGTACCGTGGGTCTTGATGACCAGAAAACACAACAAACTCCTTGCCTATCAAATAATGTTTCCAATGTTGTAGAGCTGTCACCAAGGCATAAAACTCTAGATCATATGCAAAGTACCAATGCTTAGCATCAATTAGTTTCTCACTGAAAAAGGCTACTGGTTTATCTTCTTGGCTGAGTACTGCACCAATTCCAACTTGTGAGGCATCACACTCCACTATAAACAGCTTATCAAAACTTGGTAAGGCAAGTATGGGAGCTTCAGTCAAGGCCTGTTTGATCTATTGAGAGGCTTTGTCTACTGATTTTGTCCACACAAAGGTAGATCCTTTCAAAATCTCCATAATGCAGTTCATTATGGAATTAAGATTGCGTATACATCTGTGGTAGGAGGCTAAATCATGGAAACTGCACACTTCACTTAGTGATTGAGGTGTTGGCTACTCCCTAATAGCTTTCACATTCTCAAAATCTGGTTGTAACCCTTATGCAGAAACCACATACCCCAGAAAGACAACCTTTTTTTTTCGATAATTGAAAATGATTTCATTAAACAAAAGGAACAAGATTTTACAAGAATCCCTTGGAGAGGCACGAGATGCAGCCTCCCCTAACTGTTACAAGAGATCAGAAATAAAAATACAATGCTATCCAGAATAAATAGTCCTTAGTAGACCCCTGTTTAGCAAGATGATCAGCCAAAGCATTTGCCTCCCTACCCACCCACTGATACCTACATGCTATGTGCCTTGTTAAACATTTAACCTTTTTTATGAGATCCCTATAACTCTAAACAACTGAGTCTGGATTTGACAACCAGCCCACAATTACCTTATAATCCCCTTCAATCAATAAGTTCTCCACTCTTAGTTGATTAGCAATCTGAATTCCCTGTACTGCAGCCAATATCTCAGCTCTTGTAGAGTCCCCTATCCCTATCGGGCCTGAGAATAAGGATATGATGTTGCCATTTTCATTCCTCAATACTCTCCTGGGTTACCCTGGTTGCTTCCATCAAAATTCAATTAAAAAAAACCTTATGGGGGAGTTACCCAAACTGTAGTGGCTCTGGTTTTTCTAACCGAAGTGTGCGCAACTGTGGCCCAATTTCTCCAAATGTCATCAAATGAAAAAGAGTTGAAAGAAGCCAAGGATTTCAACCAATGAATAGTCCTGGTTAAGATACATTCCTTCACTTCTGTAAAGGACCTCTCTTTATCTTGGAAAATTCTAGTGTTTCTTTCTTCCCAAATTGTTCATAAGGTGGCTGCATTGAAACATCTCCACATACCCCCAAAAGACAACCTTGTTGCACAAGAAAGAGCATTTCCTCAAGTTGATATAGATTTTGTCCTTGTGGAGAGTCTCTAGTACCTTTTGCTAGTGTTCTAAATGCTCTTCTTTAGTTCAATTATAAATTAATATGCATCAAAATGAACAACAACAAATGCGCCCAAGAATGGTTTAAGTACCTTTGTCATTGAACGCATAAATGTACTAGGAGCATTGGATTGACCAAAAGGCATGAACAGCCACTCATATAACCCATGTGTACTCTTGAATGCTGTCTTCCATTTGTCTCCACTTCTCGTTCTGATTTGGTGGTACCCATTACGCGAATCAATCTTAGAGAACACCTTAGAATTAACCAACATGTTGAGCAATCATCTAACCTTGGGATTGGGAATCAATATTTGATGGTTATCTTATTTATTGCACAGCTATCTATGCACATTCTCCATGAACCACCCTTCTTTGGTGTAAGTAAAGCAAGCACAACACAAGGGCTTTTATTTTTATGAACCAGTCCCTTTTCAATCAACTCTTCCACTTGTCTTTTCATTTCAGCTCGTTGTGTAGAGCTGGCAGATTTGATAAAGATGCTCTTGGAGTCAAATCAGTAGCATGTTGGACTGTTCCCATCGGTGGCAATCCATGTGGCAACTTTTCACTCACTAATTCTTGAAACTCTTTCAACAACTTTTACACTCAACTTTCATTTGAAGTTGTTCGCTTGCCACATCTTTTCTGATTAGTGCATACATAATCCTTGATTCCTTTCTTTCTTAAATCGTGGTGCCGTGAGGAGCCCATTAACCTTGCTAGCCTTAGGGAAATTTGGAGCATCATCCTTAAGAGGCTGCAATGTTAATTTTTTCCATCTTTCTGAAAAGTATTTGTGTTAGCTTTGGGGTAATGGAGCATGTCCTTGTACAACCATGGTCAACCCAATAGAATGTGACGTGCATCCATTGGCACAACATCACACTAAGCTTCATCTTGAAATTTGCCATCCAAAGTAAATTTAACTAAACAATGAGAACTTACAGGTACCTCATTTCCCTTTTGAAACCAAGCAATTTTGTAGTGATTTGGGTGCTTCTCCATAGGCAACTTCAGCTTCTCTACAGCTTCCCTAGGTACCGAGTTCTCACTGCTGCCCCCATCAAGTATGACATTAGACCTTGCCAATTGCCATCACAAATAACTTGAGTGTGGAAAATGTTATGTCGCTGTCAGTCTTTAGCCTCCTTACCTTTTGGTGACATCATGAGTTTTTGAACCACCAAACTTTTTTTTTGAAAAAGATGGTAACTTTATTAATGACATAGTGGGTACATAAGAATATGTACACAGAAATTACAACTCAAATGTTAAGTAGGAAGAAAGCTATCACTAAACAAGAAATCCCTGTGAACACCAGCTTTTTCTAGGCCATCTGCATCCGAGTTTAACTCCCTAGGGATCCAACCCAGCTGTGCATTTAAGTTAAATAGGATATATCTAGGTTCAGCCAAGAAATGAGCTAAAGCCCATGGACCACTGCCAGAGTCAGCTAGCCACTTGATGGTATTTGCTGAATGTTCTGATAGCCCAAATCTCTTGCAATCCTGATTCTGGTTAGTGCTGCCATGGTTTCAGCCTTTGTTGAAGAGGCTATCCCTATCGGTCCACCGAAAGCCCAATTAACTGTACCATCTCTTCTTCGAAAAATTCCACCGATTCCTACTGCACCTGGGTTTCCAAACACACTTCCATCAAAGTACATGGTTATCTCCCCTTCCGCCATAACCAAACTTTCACCTTGAGTTGGGTAAATGTCTATCTCTTCTTCTTCATAATGGTCAGATTCAGGTTCCCCCAACTCATTTTCTTCATCATCAGCCTCCACTAAGTTAACTCTTTGATGTGGGAAGGTGTAAGAAGCATGCCCCTGTTCACCACATGCGAAGCAACGAACATTAGTGCTGCTGCCACCTTTAGAAGTACCCCCATCTAAATGATTAGAGTTGTTGAATCTTGTGGGTTCTTTCCCTTTCTCACCCTGACCAACTCCAATAGGATTTTTAATTGTTGCCCAACCCATGGCGTTAATTCCTTTAGCATTTTTAACACCTATTTGCTCACTTTGAGCACCCTTAACATCACTTGTATGTCACTATTGAAGTGAGATTGCATGATTAGGATGGGCACCCTTGTACCATAACGAAATACTCATTTCTCAGCCATTAAGGCATATTGTCAAGCATCTTCCAGACCGAACAGCCGCACTGCATCCATCTCATCTCTAATGGATGGGTTAAGTCCTGTGTGATAACGAGCTGTTAGTTGCTCATTGCTTTTATTAAGACCAACCTGAATACAGAGATTTTTAAATTCTGATGTGTACTCTTCTACTCTCATCCCTTTTTGCCTCAACGAATGGAATTTTTCATACAACTCCATGGTGTAATCTGCTAGTAGAAATTGCTTCATCATCTTTGCCTTCATATACTCCCATGTATTGATTTTTGGCTTCCCTTGACGAGAACATTGCTCTTTAACATGCTTCCACCATTTAAGTTCAACACCCTTCAATTTCAGCTTAACAAACAACGCCCTTTGGTTCCTTGACCATTGGCTTTCACGCAAAATAATTTCCATGTTGGCTTCCTAATCCAAATAGTTTTTTGCATGCTTCTTCCCTTCGAAATTAACAACTTCTATTTTCATTCCACCACCGTTAAGGTCTAAAGCATGTACCAATCATTCTTCCAATCCCTCCGTCATGAGGGTTATGGAAGGGATTCTTTTCCTCAACCTCAGCTTCGTCTCCAAGACTACCTTCCGATATGTTTGAAGGTTTGTGGTTGTCTTTCGGAATCTCCGTATGGGCTTCTACTTGCTCCCGTTGTTGAAGTAGGTCAAGTATTTTATACATTTGAATTCCTTATTAAGACCTACTTCATAAACCACTTCGAGCTACCCTTCCAACACTTCTCCTTGCTGAACCTAGTTTCCTCTACCTCCACGTCCCCTACCACGAGCTGCCATGGTTCAGATATGATTTTCCTAAGCTCTAATACCATATTTGATGCATCAAAATGTAAAAACCAGTAGAAACAGCAACTAGGAGTGATAAAATCTTGAGGTGAAACAATATAGTTGAAGTTGGAACAAAGAATAACTCACTTTTAGGGCTGAAATCACCACTTCTGTGGATAGAACAAGTTTTTAGGGTTTCAAAACAGTCAAACGATTCTTCTATCAACATGATATGAGGCTTATATAGCTGCCTCCAAGCAAAGTGTCGCCCTAACACACACTTTGATAGAAATACCTCCACTTAAGTGGCTCGTATGACAGTCACATGACTCAACTTAAAGATAAAAGGCCAGGACACTAACAATCAATTATGAAGTCCATATAAAGTTACACAACTCAAGAAAATGAAAAGCAATGCTGAATAGCTAACTTGGCCCCTAGGAAACCACTTCTAAGTTTGTGATTAATCTTGCTGGTAGCTTTTACACTACACAGAATGAAAGGAAGGTTTTTTATTCCACACAACCCAAAAGTTCATAAGCAAAAGCTTATCCAAACAAAGCCCAAGATATCTTAATTCTTTTTTATAACCATCTATCGACAAGTCTTTGAAATTTGGAATAGTCAAAGATAGGGATGGAAACTAGATATAATTGAAAATCCAAAAGATGGATTAAAATATTTTGTTTTAAGAATTATGCTGAATTTTGCCTCATCTTTTAATCCCAACAAAAAGGAGCATTCTATATGCATTCAAGTTTCTTAAATGTGAGCATGCATCTTGCTTTGCTCTTTCTTTTGAAATTGTTTATGTGCTATTCAACACCAAAATTTAAAATTTCAATTACATGCCTACTGATCAGACAATCTAGGATTAACTTCGTCTTGATTAATTGTAGTCTAATCTTTGAAACATGAACCACTTCTATTGAGGATATGGGTAGAGCCAAAGATTATCCAAGCCAATGTTAGAGGCTTCCCATCAAGTCCATGGATACATAAGATTATAAAAGTGAAATAAACATCATCAATTGAGATACATTCTGCAAACTGCTAATATTCTTAACAAGATAAATATACCATTTCAAATCTTACTACATGAAGCTTAGGAAAGTAACTTTACTTCAAGCGCAAGAGTTCAATCATTAATTTGCAAAAACCATTAAATTTTAGCATCTAGATATGGGAAAACTATCATACTTATCATTGGGGCCGCCAAATCAAACTTTGTTGATTGATTGATCGCACCAACAAACCAAGGCCTAGTTACTAGTATGATCCTAGCTCATCTAGGAGGTCTGGGAGGTTCAACCAAGGAATTAAACAACTGAAAGCCTCACACATGCCACTCAATAAAACAGTAGTCTATCGTCCTTGGTCATGCTAAACCAAGGCCTGATTGCATGTTTTTCTTGCTTTTAATCTTTGAATCAAATGGTTCATGTTGCATTAACCCGTCAGAAAAGGGAATTGTCTTCTTGTTTGGTGACATGTTTCTTGTTTTGCTTTTTTTTTTTTTTTCACTACAACTTTGTTACTATTGTTACCCCTGTTAGATTGTTGTAAGGAGTCACCATGCTTTCCACTTTCTTTACTTAGATCAAACAAAACACAGTAATTGGGAAAGAAATCATACAGAGTAAAAATAAATGTTATCTTTATAACAAGAAAATGAAAAAAAATGATCATACATATCACCACTAGGGTGCATTTCTTAAAACTGATCTTCAATACCAATCTCTTTATTCATGTTTTTAATCTTTGAAATCAAATTACTCATCTTGAGTTAATCCTTTTAGAAAAAGTATCTTCCTATTGGATGAATTCTTTTTTCTTTTTCTTTTTAATTAATTTCTTCCTTTCACTCCGTTGGTATTGCCATCTTCATTAAATTATAGTAAGGGGTCATCAAGTATGTAATTGTCTTTGCTAAAATCAAAGAAAATACAAAAACCTAATCAAGAAAAGCACTAAAGTTAAACAAACAACAAATAAGAAAGATAAATAAAAATCAAACAAAAATGTCAACTTCTAAATAAAACATAAAACACGAGAACTTGTATATTTTCCCAAATACCCATCACATTTATTTCTTTCATTAAAGTTATTCTCTTTTCTTTCCATCTATTTGTATGTTCTTTGGTGTTTCACTTTTATTATTCATATCCTCATTAGATATGAATTATGAATCACAAAGTTAGTTACTTCTCACAATGTTAGTTACTTCCATTGCTTAAATCGAGTGATGAGTATTATTACAAAGATAAAAAAATGTATATATTTATAAAAATATTTATTCATTGTCATAGTCCAATCCCTTACTTTTTTTCTTGTAGGAAACCAACATTACTATCACACATGTAAATTGAAGATTAGGAAGGGAGAGAAAGAGTAGGTTTAGGTGATTGCTAGATATGACAATTATAGGAAAAAGAAACTAGTGTTGAAGAGCATGGATTTTCTTGGTGGACAACGTGATTCATTGAAGATCTGAAAGGTTTAAGGATGGAGCTGAATCATGTGAGAAATATGTTGGTAACCGGATGTGGTCAAGATGGATTCTGATCAATGGGTAAGTAGCACTTATCCATATTGATTGAAACCCAATCTGTTATGAATTAGGACAATAGTTTCAAAGCTGATGTCTAGTTTAATGGAAGCTTAGGTGGAATAAAAAAGAGGGAGGAAACAAGTTCGACGAATGAGAGGGAGATAATGGCAAGGGGGTGCGGGAGAATGTTAACAAGACTTTGGTAGCAAGAACTGCTATAGATGGAGGTGATGGAAGAGATATGGAGATTAATTGCACTTTAAAAGATCCTGTTAGAGGGTTCACTAATAGAAAAGGATTTTGTGGGCTGAAGGATACAAATGACAAGGTGGTATCTGTTGGGGATTTGATGGTGCTAGAAAAACCTAATGTCCAAGTAAGCCTTATATAGTGCATGTTATTGAAGTTTTTCTCTTTAAAAAGATTTGATTGGGGCAGGTTGTACAAGAGAGTAGTTAAAATTTATTAGCAAGTTGTTTCTGTTGGGATATATTACAATTCTGAAGTGCCATTTAGATTGGATAATCAATTGATGGATATCCCCAATGAGGAGGTATAGACAAGAGATAGATTAGAGGAAGAGGAAAGGGGGGTTGGAAGTGAAGTTGAAAAGAAGAGTGGTGAGAATTTAATGATGGGGAAAGAGAAGAAGATTGGTAGTGTGGAAATGGAAAAATTGGTTGAGAGTTTTGCTTGAAGAGCCCTTGTATTTGAAGGAATCTGTAGTAGAGGAAGGATGATAGACCTGAAATGAGGAATTTGAAGGGAGGGAAGAAGAGTTCGATGGGAAAGATTTATGTTGGTGATTCCCAAATTTTATAACTGAATATTTGGTTTGATAACTTGGAAAAAGGAAATATTATGTTTATCTTAAAAACAGTAGTTAGCACTGGTGAGGGATTTAGGCATCATAAAAAGGTCTTGATTATGAGTGTTTTCTATGTTTGTGGTGTTGGTGTTTCTTTTGTTTCTGTTTTGTTGCGTTAAGGTGTTGCCTTAGCAATGGTTGTATTCACTTTTATTATTATTTTTTAATAAAATGTTTTCCTTTTACTATAAAAAAGCATGTAGCTTGATGGGTATCTTCATCTACCTCGTCTTTGCTTTTCTCTTTAGTTGACTCTTCTGTTGGAGTTGGAATGATAAAAGTGAGGTACCAAAGAAGAAAGAGACAAATGGATTAAAAGAAAGAGAACATCCTTAATGAAAAAGTAAAACATGATTGAGGTATTTGAGACAATGGATGGATGGAAGTATGAGCCAAAATCATGTAATTAGAGATAAACTACATGAGAAGAGCCTTAATGATAATACCTCAATCATTAAGGTTATTTTCCTGTACTTTATTTCTAATTAAATGATTTTGGCTCATACTTTCATCCATTGTCTCAAATACCTCAATCATGTTCTACTTTTTTCATTAAAGATATTCTCTTTCTTTTCATCCATTCGCCTCTTCTTCTTTGGTGCCTCACTTATCATTCTAACTTCAATTAAAAAATTAATTATACTTATTATAAGAGAAACTTAAAGATGAGGTGGATGAAGATGCCTATCAAGTTATATGTTTCTTTTTTATAGTAAAAATAAAATTTTCATTAAAGTAATGTTGGTATTCCTACAAGAAAAAAAGTAAGGGATTGGACAATGACAATTTTGCTGATGTCATCGCCACTTATTTTTCCATAAAAACATATTTTATAGATGTATACATTTTTCTATCTTTGTAGTATTATTTACCACTTGATTTTAAGCAGAGGAAGTAACTAATATTATGATTTATAATTCATATCTAATGGGGATATGAATGATAAAAGTGAGGCTCCAAAGAAGAGGCGAATAGATGGAAAGAAAGAAAATAACCTTGATGAAAAAGTAAAATGTGATGGGTGTTTGAGACAATATATGGAATTATGAACCAAAATAATGTCATTAGAAATAAACTATACGAGTTACTGTGTTTTATGTTTTGTTTAGAAGTTGACATTTTTGTTTGCTTTTGTTTATCTTTTCTGATTTGTTGTTTGTTTTAACTGTTGTTCTTTTCTTAATTGGTTTTATTGTATTTTCTTTGATCTTAGCAAAGAAAATCGCATACTTGATGACCCTTTACTATAATCTAATTAATATGGCAATAACAATAAATTAATAAGAAGAAATTGAAAAGAAAAAGAAGAAAGAATTCACCCAACAAGAAGATAATACCTTTTCTGAGTGTTAATTCAAGATGAGAATTTGATTCAAAGATTAAAAACATGAATGAGGAGATTGCTATTGAAGATTAGTTTTACGAAATGCCTCTAAGGGGCGATAAGTATGATAATTTTCATCTTCTTGTTATAAATTTGATCTTTCTTTTTTACTTTGCATGATTTCTTTCCCAACTATTGTGTTTTGTATGATCTAAGTAAAGAAGGTGACAAGTATTATGACTCCTTTCAACAATCTAATAAGAGGATAACACTAATAACAAACTCAAGTATGATGACTCCTTTCAACAATCTAACAAGGGTGGTGATCGAAAGAATCATCTAGTTGGTCGGGATCGGGTTTGCAAGCTCAAGGAAACTGGTGGCCTTGGCATTGGACACATCAAGGAGAGCAATCAAGCCCTTATAGGGAAGTTGTTATGGAGGTTCCCAATTGAGACAGATGCTATGTGGAGTTCCATCATCAGCAGTAAGTACAGAAGACACACCACTGGTTGGGATAGGAAAGTGTAGTTGAACCTAGTAAAGGCTTGAAACCCTTGGAAGGGTATCTCTTCAACCTACTCTTTCTTTTCTTTCATCAGATACAAAGTGGGTAATGGGCTAAAAATCCAATTTTGAAATGACCTTTGGTGGGGGGAAGATACCTTGGCAAACACTTTTCCCCTCCTGTTCAACTTATCTTTGAGTTGGGTAAATGTCTATATGTTCTTCTTCATAGTGGTCATAATCAGGTTCCCCCAATTCATTTTCTTCATCTTCAGCCTCCACTAAGTTAACTCTTTGACGTGGGCAGGTGTAAGAAGCATGCCCCTATTCACCACATGCGAAGCAACGAAGGTTAGAGCTACTGCCACCTTTAGAAGTACTCCCATCGGAATGATTAGATTTGCTGAATCTTGTGGGTCCTTTCCCTTTCGCACTCTTACTAACTCTAATAGGATTTTTAATTGTTGCCTAACCCATGGTGTTAACTCCTTTAGCATTTTTAACACATGTTTGCTCACTCTAAGCACCTTTAACATCACTTGTATGGTGCTGTTGAAGGGAGCTTGCATGATAAGGACGGGGCACCCTTGCACCATAACGAAATACTCGTTTCTCAGCTATTAAGGCATATTGTCGAGCATCTTCCAGACTGAACAGCCTCACTACACCCATCTCATCTCTAATTGGATGGTTTAAGTCCTGTGAGATAACGAGCTATTAGTTGTTCATTGCTCTCATTAAGTCCAACCCGAATACAAAGATTATTAAATTCTGATGTGTACTCTACTGCTGTCATCCCATTTTGCCTCAATAAATGGAACTTCTCATACTACTCCATGGTGTAATCTGCTGGTAGAAATTGCTTCCTCATCTTTGGCTTCATAGACTCCAATGTATTGATTTTTGGCTTCCCTTGATGAGAACATTTCTCTTCAACTCGTTTCCACCATTGAAGTGCAACACCCTTCAATTTCAGCTTAACAAACATACCTTTGGCTCCTCGGCCATTGGCTTCCATGCAAAAATAATTTCCATGTTGGCTTCCCAATCCAAATAGTTTTCTGCATATATCTTCCCCTCGAAAATAGCAACTTCTGTTTTGATTCCACCACTGTTAAGGTCTAAAGCACGTACCAATCATTCTTCCAAGGCTTCTTCTGAACTTCCTAGGTTTTCCAACAAAGTCCCAATAGTCCCTTGTATGATGTGGCCTTTGACTATAGGTACACTACAATTTATCTTTATTATATTTCATTATAATTATTTAAAGCAACAACATGAATTACAACAAAATGCAAACATATTCTATATTATTTATTTATTTGGCAATAGCCTCATGCACTGGGCTGCCCTTTTTCAAACCAGGACCTCTTTGTGTTGGCACAAAGTAAAGAGACTCCAGCTTACTAGTTGAAAAGTAAAGAGACTCCAGCTTACTAGTTGGAAGTAGCAGAGGAAAGGGAGGTGTTTACAAGTTGTTATGAGGAGGAGATCAGAATTCTTAAAAAGAAATAGGAGGAGCTGGAATACATTTGTGAATGTATTTGTGCTCTTCTAGAAGAGTTTAAATAGGATGAACTCTGCCAGCCTGCAAATTGGAAATTTTTTTTTTGAGAAGTATCAATTCATTAAAAGGAAAAGTACAACCAGAGGCTGTACAATTAAGGTACAAAGAACTGTCAACTTTTAGCTGAATCTAAGACCGGGAAAACAGCTTCCCCACAATCTTATTCCACACTTCCTCATCTTGACAGCTTTTGTTGTGAACTATCCTTGAATTTCTTTCATGCCATATCGACCATAACACAGCAGTGACAGCACCTAGAATCTGCAGATTGGAAAATAGAGAAAGGTGTAGAATTAGGTGCCAATTGGACTGATCTCAATCCAGCTAAACCTTGAAGGAGCTGTCCCAACATAGTCATTGGAACTGTTAAGAAGAGTGGGAGAAAAAAGATGGAAAGAAAGAGAAAAAATCACAAGTGGAAAGTTTAATCTCTGATATTGAAGGAGATCTTGAATTCTCAGTGCAAGGGGGAAAAGAAGCAGTCTCTCAAGTAGGGCTGAGGTGATATTCGTATGGTAAGATTTGAACTAGGACATGAACATCTGATAATGCACCAAACATCAACAATCAACAATGCAAACACATTGATGATTAGATGGTTTGAAGAGAAAGGGAGATCTATGGTTTTCTTGTCTCGAGGTGGTGTTTTGGTTTAAAGGAATTTTTGATGGGGCAATACACACGGTGACAAGACCAGGCTAGAAGAGCGTTTGGAGAAGAGATGGGAACTTCTTTTCAGTCGAGAAGAAAGTTAATAGTAAAGGGTGTTTTTTTTTTGAGATTGGACGAGGTGATGGGAGACGGTAGAAGACAGGTCATTTGTTTGCTAGAAGGGAGAGATAGCCAGGGCTGGTCAAGAGTTGCTGAGATGTTGCAGGAGGTTGCAGAAAGATGTTGGTTGAAAAAAGAAAGTTCGATGAGTTGGGGGGTTAAGAAGGTGGTACCGTTACAAGTACTGGATAGCCAAAAGAAAAGAGCCTTGAGTTGATGTTTGGTTGTGTAGTATGCAGTCCTAGAATCATGTTGGGAGATTGTAAGGAAGATTGCAATAGAAGAATGGTTGTGCTAGTGAAGAAGAAATTGGTAGATTGGAAAACGGTTCTTGATGCTGTTACGTCTAGAATTTCAACCTTGGATTCGGCTGTTCTTGTGCCTTTTGATGACAGAAAAGTGGTGTTGGACTTAAGGAACTTCTAGGTAGAGCCCATCGATCTAGAAACGTCGGAAGGTGTGATTAGTGTGGCGAATTGGACACCTTCTTGTAATGAAATTTCAATCTCTGAAGGAAGTGTGAGTTTGAAGATTTTTGGACTTCCTTTCAACTTGTGGCTGGATCATGTCTCTGTTAAGATAGCAATGGTATGTGGAGGAGTTTTGGTATATACTTGTTTGATCGATCTAAGCACTGTGAGGATTAAAGTTGCACGTGTTAAATCGGATATGATCCCTAATTTGATTGATCTCTGTGCAGAAGGAAAATGGTGGAAAATCTAGGTGGTAGTGGAATCTGAAGCGGTTCTATGGTATGGAGGGAGAGAGGTCGGAGAAGATGTCGATTGGGCTTGGAGAAATCCACGTGGCATAAACAGAGCGGAAGGAAAGGGAGAAAAGGAAGAAGTTGAAAGGAATTTTGATATTAAAAGTTCGACGCTGAATAAATGGTGTGTTAAGTACTTGAAAAAAGGTTGTGGTGGTGCTAATGTCGAGATGGGGGACCTGGAAAAGGGGGAAAAGAAGATGAACACACTTCACGGGAGAGAGAAAGCATTTTACATTGGGTTAGGAATGGCTTTAGCTGCCTAGCATGTGTTAGGAATGGTTTTAGCTGCCTAGCATGCCGAGAGAAATGATCCATATAAGGATTGTATTGTGGCTGAAATACTCAGAGCTGTTCACAAATTACACAGTGGATAACATGTTGAGGAAGTGGGGTGAGATTGCTAGTTGCACCCAGACCAAAACAGGAATGAGTGTCTTGGACCCCTCCATCAGCTGGGTTCTTAAAACTAAACTTTGATGGGAGTAGTAGAGGGAATCCTGGACACTCGGGGATTGGGGGTGTGTTTAGGATGAGAATGGGATTGTTGCAGCCCTGTTCTCACGCCAATTGGAGTGGGTGACTTTCTCGGAGCCGAGATCTATGCAGTTATGGAAGGAGTCCAGAGAGCTAAGGAGATGGATATAAGAAAACTTATAACTGAAGGCGTCTTGGAGGTGGTGGTAGGGTGGCTGAATAAAGACAACAGTGGGTTATGGAATTACAGCAATGAGGAAATTTAGGTGGCTGGTTCAAGAGATGGAAGTCAAGATCAGTTGGGTGAAAAGTTCAGCTAACTTTTTTGCTGATGGGTTAGCTAAACAAGGGGTGGAGAGGGAGTCTATGCTTTGGGCTCAGTTGCAACTCTTTTTTTCCTTTCTTGGGGGCTCAAGCCTCAGTTGGAAGATAAGAAAGTTTATCTTCCCCTTTGTAATTATTTCTATGATTAACTAATGAAACGTGTTATTGATAAAAGAATTGGTATTGCTGAAGGTTTTGCGTGGAGAATGACAAGATTTTCTGTGAAGGGAGTATTTTAACGACCTTAGAGAACATTGATTGGGAGGAAAAAATGCGGGCGGAAGATGCGCATGTGGAATCTAAGTTTAGTCTTTTTCAACAGGTAAAAGAGGAGGACGGGGAAGACTTTTTGGTTGCCAAGGATGGTAAGGAAGGTCCTGAAGTTACAGAGGGAGTGGCTAGGGAAAAGAAAGAAGTGTAGTGGAAGAAAAGAATGGGCGAGAGACTCTTCTAACCTTGTCCGGAAGTAATGAAAGCAGAATTACTAAAGAAGGGAGGAACAGAAAGGGAGATTAGGGGATTGGGACTGAAGGGGCAAAGGAAAAAAGAGTTATGGAAGAAATGTGGGGGAAAAAGGAGAAGGGGACATATGTGTAGAAGAGGAGGAAGGAGGGAAGAAGGATTTGGGGATTCAGGTAGAGGGAAGTGAAGGTGAAGAAAGTAAGAATGAGGGAGGGGGGAGGTTAGAACATATAAAAGGAAAAAACTATAGAACTTTCCCATTAGAGGAGATAGGAGAGGAGGGGATGGAAGCAGAATTGAGGGAGGAAAATGAGTCTGAACTGATGATTGATGAGACCCATATGGTAGAAAAGACTCCTAACATTGAGGAAGTGGTGAATAGGAGAGTGGAAGTTGGCGAAATTTTGGGTATATTTTTTCTAGGAGGGGAGGAATTCACAAAAGAAGGATTTAGATCTATGGAGGAAATAATTGGGAAGAATGAATTTATAATAGATCTAGTGGTTAATCCTACTTGTGATAGCTTAACAAGGCAAGTGGTGGAAATGATTGCTGGAGGTTGCAGGGATGTCATAGACAAGCCAGAATAAGAGGTTAAGGGGGTTGTGGTTGAAGATAGGGGTTAGAAACCAGCGGGGAATCTTGAAGAAGCGGTAGGAAATCTAAACACATCTAGAAGATTCAAAACTCAAAATAATAAAAGAATACAATAGAAGATTTCGGTCTCTAAGCTGTGTTAGCTGGGTTGTCCCAGCATTGTTGCGGAATCAAATCCCGCAACCAGCACTTTGGGAATAAAAGGGGGGTAAGGGGAAGGGGAAAGTTATTGCTGATTAATAAAAAAATGAGATTCCGGTCTCTAAGGTTTTCATAGGGTTAAAAGGTGGTCTATTTGGAGTGGGACTTAACAAGCTCATCAAAAAGCCCATAGGAATAGTAAAAAATACGATAAAAGGTGGTCTGTTTGAAGCCGCATTTTTGGGTTTGGGTGTCTTGCTTCGGTATTTGTTAGGCATTGGGCTGGTTTAACGTTCTGGTTTCTCGTCTTTTTTTGTCTTGTATTGTATTGTTATGGGTAAGGGGCTTTCATTAGTTGGGTCTTAATTTAGTTTGATCCTGGATTTGGTTGATTTGAGTTTGTTTTTATTTTTTGTCTCATTGGGGTTCTGTTTGCATTTGTCTTTATTTTCGGGTGATTGCCTATCACCTTCCTTGCATCTTCTTTTTTGTTTCAATAAATTCTTTTCTTTTATCTTCAAAAAAAATATTGAAAATCAGCGATTGGAATGTGAGGGGTCTAGGAAGTGCTAGGAAGAGAGGGCTTATAAAGAAATTACTTAGAAGAGATCAAGAGAAAGGCCACCAGATTGTGATTGAAAGAATGGTAGGATCCATCTAATGGACGCCATGAAGGGTGCGGAATGGAGGGCGAATTTAAAAAAAAATTTCCTACCTTCTTCCAACTGGGAATCATATTCCCTAAATTTAGAATACATTATTCAAGGATCCTACTTGAACCATAAACAAACCAGATCTGAACCAAAAGGAAACAGGAAGGATTATACCTGATCCGGAGAAATAATATCTCCCGAAGTTGGTGTTCACGCCCAAAGAAGAAACCAAGATCCGCTCCTGCTGAAGATGACACAGTTGTGGATGGAACAGAATCAGCAGAGTGCGTCCTACACACTGGATTCTTCACAAGAACCCTCTGGAAACCTTGAACACCGAATCCTTTTGTCTTTCTTGCGAGACTATTGTCAAGAACTGATTTCTTGACTTCCTGTTGCTACAAAGATCCAATCTTCCAACAGGGAGTGGCGGCGGCTGAAGGAGGAGAAGTCAGGGACGAAGAGGGCAGAACTGTCTCTTCTCTCTGGAGACTGTGAGAGATCAAATCTCAGTTTGCAGGATGTGTTTCTTGCTTGCTCAAACCCTTAGTTCGAAATCTGATATTTCTGCTAGGGTTTTCTCCTCTTTCTTCTTGATTAAGAAACCTCCCAATATTTTGGGAGTTATCCCAATCCAAATCAGTATTTGGATAGAGGTTAATCTTAATCCTATCTGCAGATTAAGTTAGTTAACTCCTGATCTTATCAGGAGGTTACCATATTCAAATCTAATTTGAATTTGGTCTCTTAGAGTGGATAAGGTCAAAGACCCAATCCTTTTACTAACATTAATCTCAGATTCGCCCTATGAACTGGTGATCATATCAGCCCAGTTCGAAATGGGCTTTTGGCCCATTAAGTGTTCAGTGTTTAACTAGTTTCCAATCTGCTGCCCAGTTGGGCTTCTTTGTATGGCGTGGGACCCAAGCATTGATCTACACACCAACCACATGGGTTCGGCCCAACCTTTGTTACAAGGCCCAGCCGAATTCACTGAAAGACTCAGTGACCCCCTTGAGCCCATCACATGGACCCTATGGGCCCAACACTTACATTAAGTGGTCCCTAGGCCAAGCCATTTTATAAAAACCTAGGGACTGCGGGCAGGTGCAAGATTAGCTCATCAGGTATTATCCTAAATGGTCTTACACTTAACCTCTCAGCCCTTAATGATCAAGCACTGCCCGACAAGAGAAGACCTCTCTCTCGGCTGCAAGGAACAGTGTCGCACTCTCCACTCACATGGATCCCGGGAATTAAAACCTTTTGCAAATCTTTTGAAACCGTACATTTACATGTATATTTATATTAATTTTGCAAAACAAAATTCCAACGATTGAAATCAACTGCCGGCAGTTTGGTTTCCATAAGAGAGAGTGCATTCCCGATCATTACCATTGTCCGACAAAGGGGCTGATCCTGTTACTATGACCACTCACTCAGATGAATTCTCAGACTGCCCCAATATGTCCAGGTTTTGACCCCCACTAAGGATCTCACTGATTGACACATCAAAGACAGCCCGATCCGACACTTAGTGGTGTGTCATAATCGAGTTTAGGGGTTAGGTGTAACTTTCCAGTTTTGCCCATCTGTCTCCAAGGTCTAGGGCAATGCTGGAAATCTGGTCCGGTTCAAGGGTTCAAGCAATCCCATACTGCATATGCCTTGGGTCTTACCCTGATGGCCGAAACAAGCCATCCCAACACTTGGTGGCACACCAGTATCAGCCTTGGCAGGATAAATCTCCCCAAACTTATCCAATGGCTGTGAACATTTAAAACTAACACAAGTTTCTATAAGTGTCCAGTTTTAGGGTCTTACACAGAATTTCACCAAACAACATGAATCAAACATGCACTTTAATTTATTTCAACTAAATAATAAAAGTACATCAAATCCGATTGAAGCTAAGGGCATACAAGACTGTCTAACAGTGATGTTGTAGGAAACCAAGCTAGCATAGTTAGAAAGGAGATGGGTATGAAGTGTGTGGAAAGGCCAATTTCACTTGGTCTAACTTTTAGGAACACCTAATCTATTTGAAGTTGGATAGGTTCCTTTTCAATGAAGGGTAGGAGACTCATTAGAGGTATTTGGTTGCTAGAGCCTTGCCTAGAGTCAATGTTTTAAAAGTGCAAGGTGCAAAAAAGGGGCAGGGGTCAATTTGCTTTTGAGGCGCAAGGTGAGGCGTACTCCATTTTGAAGCAAGGCACAAAAATACAAAAAAAAAGCTAAAAAATAAAAAAAAAAGACAGAAAATTCAAAAAAAATATTAAACATAATATTACTAAAAAATATAAAATTTAAAATTTAAAATAATGTTTTAAAAATCCTATTATCTAAAATTAAAATACATAAACATAAGATGTAAAGCATATTCAAATGGAATTTAAAAATAAAATCAAACATATAAAACCTCTAATTTCTTTTTTCACTCAATTGCAGTACTTCACATAGATAATGTAATGTAAAACATATTACATTCTTGATTCTACGAGCCGCCTTTGTGCCACGCCCCTCGAGGCAAGCCCAAACAAGTCCATGTTAGGTCTTAAATTCATAGTTTTCACACAAAAAATAATGATTTTATAGTTTTAGTTGTTTTTAAGAAGACATTTTATTAGGTCCTAAGAAGACATTTAAGACCTAACGTGGACTTGTTTGGGCTTGCCTCAAGGGGCGTGGCACGTGGGTCCGGGGCCAAAGCCCCTGGCCCAGCCGTTATATTCCAAAAAAAAAGCAAAAAAGCGCCAAATTTTCAAAAGGCACATGCCTGGGCTGAGGCACAAGGTGCATCAGGTGCACGCCTAGGCGCACCAAGCGTACGCCTTTTGAAAGGGCTGCACCTAGGACCTAGGCGAGGCGCATACCCTGAAATGTGCCTCGCCTGTGCGCTTAGGCACGCCTTTTAAATCATTGCCTAGAGTAACCTCTAATCATTGCCCAATTAAGTTAGGCCCGAAATCCCCAAATAGTGGACCTAGATCCTTTTAATTTGAGAACATGTGGTTGACTGACCCAGATTTTGTTTATAAGGTTGATAAGTGGTGGAATGAAGAATTAACAGGGATTAAGTGAAAATGAGTTAAATTTCATAAAAAACTGAAAAAGACTTGGATCCAAAATTAAAGAGTGGATTAGTATCCATTTTGGGTAGATAGAGGAACAAAAAGAGCTCCTTGAGGGTGGAGTTTTTTTTAATGCCCTTGAGGGTAGAGTTACTAATCCAAATATCCTCCCAAAACATAACCCTATCTCTATTTCACACATCATACCTAATGAAGCTTAAGAGATGTCGAAAGGCCATTGCTTACATCTCCGTGAATACTTCCTACAACTTTGCTAAAGTTTTTCCCTTTCCAAAGGCCATTTCCAAACTCACTTACTTAGCAAGACTAAGTTTTTCTTTCCTAAATTACCTAATCTCAAACCCCCTATTCCTTCCTCTTGCACACTATTTCCCACTAGACCTGTTCATGGGTCGAGTAGCTCAACGGGCCACCCCAGCCCGGCCCGCTCCTAGTTGGGTTTGGACATGCTGTTAGGCCCATGGACTTGAACTCGGGCCCAAAACACCAAGCCTACTTTTTTTTTGAGCTAGGCTCAAGATTTGTCCAAAAAGCATGGCTCGACTTTTTTTTATCTAATAATATATATATCTATAATAATTTATATATCTTAAATGTTTTTATTATTAATTTAACTCAAAACTCTAACATGACTTTTGCCCTTTTTGCCTTTTCTCTTTAACCCAAAACTCTATTTGATGTTTTGAACTTGAAGTCTTCTTTCTTCAAGTACCTCCACACCACCTTCCACCATATCCTTTCTCTCTCTCTCTCTCTCTCTCTCTCCTCTTTTCTCATCACACTTCACACTCAACAATCACCACCACCCCACTTCACACTTAATAGTCACCATTGCCCCATTTCAGTCACCTACACCACCACAAGGGCACTTATTTTTCTACATTTTGAATTTTTTTCTTCGGAGAACAAAATTAGTCTAAGCTACTCAAGAAATTTCTACATTTTGTTCTGCTGATTTGATCTTTTCTTGAAACAATAGAGGGATTGGAACTTGCAAGGTAATTGTTGAGATTCCAGGTTAGGCTTCGGGCTTTTATGAGGGAAGGCCCAATGATTGGGCTAGGCTCGGGCTCGATCTTAATCAAATGTTGTTAATAACAAGTGAAAGCCTATCCCGAGCCTGGCTTGACCCGGCCCGTGAACAAGTCTATTTTCCACCTAACCAAATGATCTTTCCTTCCATCTCTCGGTTCCCACAAAATGTCCCTCACAAGTTTCTCTACTTTCACCACCTCCTGTTGTGGTATTCTAAACACACAACGAAAGTAAATTGGGAAATTAGCTAAGGTAAACTTAATCAAAGCAATACGACCCCCAAGAGACACATAATTTCTCTTCCACGTAGCCAAATTTTCTTGCACAACCTATTGATACCAAGAAGAGAAGTAAAGGAGCAGGAAATAAGTGGAATAATTAAGGTTTAACCAGAAACTGGAAGAAAGTTTTTTGGGAGAAAGGATTGAAGCTGTCTTCTCATCTTCTAATCTTGATTTTATTAATTTAAATATGATTAAGGGAAAATTACAAAAATAGCCCTCAAGGGGTGGCTAAACAATTAATCATAAAGAATATAATGTAGGCCCATTATTATTAAGGCTCGACAATTAAAAATAAAAATGAACTAAACAGTATAAGGGGATGGCCCATCTTCTCAACAATTACTATTCTCTTTTGTTGCCATGATTACATTTTGGGCTCATATTTCGGTGATTATTGAGTCGTGTTTCTAATTTTTACATCATAATGTTGATGTATTGTTTAGGTCCCAATGTTTATTATCTCCGATGTGGCTGAAGAAATATTGTCATTGATGAATGTTGTGCCTGAATGGCTATGTGAACAACGACAACAAAAGGTGCAATTTCCCTTTTATTTTTGTATTATTGGAAATTCTTGTAGAGGTTTAATTGGTAGATTTTATCCATTATGAGCTGAATATTTGGTTATTCAAGCTAGGCTCAACAAAATAAATATTAAGCTTGTGTTTGGGTTTGGGACATGAGCTTGAATTCGGCTCGACTCAGAAGCTCATATTTTCAACCTCGACTTGAGCTCCATAGTGAGCCAAGCTTCATTAAAAAATGAAAAATTATACATGTAAAGAGTTAAGAATTATATATATTTATATAAAAATATACATATAACAAATTATAATATATAGTAGGAATCTGTTGAATTAAAAAATATGAAAGAAAGTAGTTTCTTGAAGAGAGAAGGAAGAGAGAAGGAGAGAAGAGAAGAGAAGTTGAAAAGAAAAGAGAGCAATAATCTGGCCGCCCCCTTCACTTATTATTTATACTAAAATAACAGAACAATACAAAGACAACTATGCCCTTATAGGGCGACAAAACATAAAACAACATATATAACACTCAAAAACATAATAAGAAATTGGACTCACATAACTACTGTGGTTCCACCTCCTATCTAACAACTAACATAAAACATCTACTCAGAAAAACAACATAAAACTAATTAATCTTCAACACTCCCCCTCAAGTTGGGAGTAAATGCCACACATTCCCAACTTGCGTGGATCGTGTTCAAGCTTGTTCCTTGCCACCCCTTTAGTGAGAACATCAGCCAGTTGCAACTCTGAAGAGACATAAGGCAAACAAACTTCTCTGGTTTTTGTCCTATCATGCTGAATTGGATTGTGGGCAATATTGATTGCAGCTTGATTGTCACAGTATAACATCATAGGTTCCTCTGCTTTCACCCCAATCTTTCTCAAAAGAGATCTAACCCAAAGAAGTTCTGAGACACCATGAGCCATGTACTATACTTAGCCTTTGCACTTGACCTTGCCACAACCGCTTGCTTCTTACTCTTCCAGGAGATCAAGTTTCCACCTACATAGGTACACACTCCTGATGTAAACCTCCTGTCATCTAAGCATCTTGCCCAGTGCTGAAAAGAATTCCTCTGCTAGGGTGTTTTTTCAGATATGCAAGTATTCTCTCAATAGCTTCCTAGTGCTGAACCCAAGGTGCATGCATGTACTGACTCACAACATTGACAGCATAAGAATAATCTGGTTGTGTCATACACAAATACAACAGTCGGCCCACCATTCTTTGATATCTCCCCACATCCTTTACCAATTCACCATCCACACCATTAATTTTATGATTTGGAACAATAGGAGTGTTTGCTGGTTTGGTTCCTAGCTTTCCAGTCTCTCGTAGTAGGTCAAGTACATACTTTCTCTGTGAAACGAAGATCTCATGCTTGGATCTTGCAACTTCAATCCCTAAGAAGTATTTGAGCTCACCAAGATCTTTGATCTCAAATTCTTGTTGCAATGATTTTTTGAGATCATCAATCTCCTCCAGATCATTTTTTGTCACCACTATATCATCCACATACACGATTAGAATTGACTCCAAAGCATCTCTCCTATTTTCAAAGAGGGTGTGATCAGACTGTATTTGTGTATCCAAAATGGATGGGTGCCCCTCTGAATCTGTCAAACCAAGCCCTAGGTGACTGTTTCAACCCATCCAGAGATTTTCTGAGTCTGCACACCTTTCCTTTACCAACATTTTCATAAAAGTCTGCTGGAATGTCCATATATACTTCCTCCTGTAAGTCACCATTGAGGAAAGCATTTTTGACATCAAGCTGGAACAAGGGCCATGAATAGATTTTCTGAGTCTGCACACCTTTCCTTTACCAACATTTTCATAAAAGTCTGCTGGAATGTCCATATATACCTCATCCTGTAAGTCACCATTGAGGAAAGCATTTTTTGACATCAAGCTGGAACAAGGGCCATGAATAGGTGGCTGCTAGAGATAAAAGGATACGAACTGAACTCATCTTAGCTACTGATGCAAAGGTTTCCAAATAATCAACACCATAGGTCTGAGTATACCCTTTTGCTACCAACCTTGCCTTGTACCTCTCTATCTTGCCATCGGCCTTATACTTCATTGTGAATACCCATCAACATCCGACTGTCTCCTTGTCTGGGGGAGATCAACTATTTCCTAAGTTTGGTTTTTGACCAAAGCATCCATCTCATCTTGCATGGCTGTTTTCCACTCAGGTTTGGAGAGAGCCTCAATAACATTCCTGGGTATAGACACAGAATCCAGGGAAGAAAAGAAAAACACGGTAGGAGGGTGATAAGGCATTGTAGGAAAGATGGTGTGAAATGTAGTGGGCTGTACACCTTCTCTTTCCCTTATGAAGTGCAATGGGAAGATCGAGGTCAGTGGGATCATATGCAACAATGGTGTTAGGAACAAAAACATTATCATCAAAAAACATAACAGGCTCAGGCTCAAGAGGAATATCTGGAGCTATATCTGCCAAATCTGAAGTTTCAGAAGGACTGATAGAGAGTGGTGTGGGTCGAGGATGTGTGGAGTCAACCATCATCTGCCGGCGCTAATATTGCTGTGAGACTCGCCCGTAGTGGCTCAGGTAATGAAACTGGAGGTGCAGGTGGTGGCTGAACTGATGGAGGCACCACAGAAACAGGCAGAGGAACAGGTTGTGAGTTCTCCTCCCTAAAACTCTCCCTCTGAGGAGAACCACTCAAGAAGAAGAATGTGGATTCAAAAAATGTAACATCCATAGTGACAAATATGCTCATTGACACTGGACCATAACAACAATCCCCTTTTGGTTCTAAGCATGCCCAGGAAAAACACATTTCTTGGCCTTAGGATCCAATTTCTTGCGATGAGGGCTAATAATGTGAACAAGAGAAACACAACCAAAAACCCTTAAGAGGTATATGAAATATCTCTCCATCTAGAAAAAGAAGGCTAAATGGCACCTTAAACCCCAAAGTCCGTGAAAGAACACGGTTAATCACATGTACGACTGTAAGAACTGCATCTCCCCAGAACTGCACATGAACTGAAGCACACACCATAAGACTCCTTGCCACCTCCACAATGTGTCTGTTTTTCTTCTCAGCATCTTCATTCTGTTGCGGTGTATATGCACAACTGCTCTGATGAACTACACCATGTTCTAAGAGATACGTGGTTAGGTCATTCTCAAAGTACTCTTTGGCATTATCTGATCTAAAAGCCTTAGTTCTCACTCCAAATTGTGTGAGAACCATTTGGTGGAATTGTCGTACTAAGTTAGGAACCTCATCACGTGATCTCATCAAATATATCCAAGAGTATCGTGTATAATCATCCACAAACAAGAGAAAGTAACGGAATCCTCCCATGGAAGGGATTTAATATGGTCCCCATACATCAGTGTGAACAATATTAAAAGCAAAAGTACTTCTTTTATTACTTGGTTTAAAAGACTGTCTAGAATGCTTTCCTAACTGACAACTCTCACACTCCAAAGTAGATAATTGAACAGACTCAAACAACTTTGGGAAAAGACATTTCAAAGAACTAAAAGAAAGATGTCCCAAGCGATTGTGCCAAAGCATAATCTGGTTCACTGACTCTGACCCACTATTATTGCTGCTGCTAACATGATGGCCCTGATGTCTCGGAATCTCATCCAAAAGGTAGATTCCATTCACCTCATGACCACTCCCAATCATCTTCTTTGACTCCAGATCCTGCAAAACACAATTATCAGGAAGAAAGGTCACTGAACAATTCAAATTTTTTGTCAAAGAACTAACAGACAATAGGTTGGTATGAAATCTAGGGACATGTAAAACAAAAGACAAAGTTATATCATTGGTCACTCTAACAGTCCCCTTCCCAGCAATAGGCATATGTGAACCATTTGCTGTAGACTCTATCTCTACCAGAGCACAACTGATAGGAACTAAAAATGGTAGGGGCATTAGTCATATGCTCAGATGCTCCTGGGTCTATAATCCAGGGAGGTCCCTCCTTATCTGAAGTGGATGCAAGATTTACAGTTGCATATGGACTACCTGTATGTGCAAAGGAAGTGGTGTAGTTGGTGCATTCTGCTGTCCATCTGGAAGACTAGAGCTGGGTGAATCTTTCTTACTCATAAGCTGTCCAAACCTCTCCAGTTCTGTTCTCACTACTGCTACTGCAATGGATTCCTAATCAGTTTGGGAGAGAGGGGCTAAAGAGTCTTCTGTAGTGGCTACATTTGCATTTCCCTTCTTGTTTCTTATCCGAGCAGGCATAAGATTTGGATGAAGCTTCCAACAAGTGTCCCTGGTATGCTTAGGCTTCTTGCAATAATCACACACCAAGTTTTTCTTATCTTCCCTTCTAGTTTCACTACTCCCCCTATCTCCATTCGGCTTAGGTTTTGTTGTACCAACCATAGCCGACTGGTCAATCCCAGGCTGTCTCAGCATTACATTCCTCCTACTCTCCTCTTCAGAGACAAAAGCATAGTCCTGAGAGAGTGTCACACCCTCCCTAGAAAGAATATGCTGCCTAGCAATGTCAAATTTAGGGATCAACCCTTCCAAGAACTCAAAAACCCTATTCCTCTCTACCAGTTTGTGATAAGTTGCTGTGTCATTTACACTTTCCCATACCAAAGTTTCTAAGTGATCTATTTGCTACCATAGGGTTTTCAGCATGGAGAAATACACAGCAAGAGGTTTTCCTCCCTGTTTCATACTTATCACCTGATTTCTTAACTGATAGGCTCTGGCTTCATTTTGCTTATGAGAGTAGGTTTCAGTCACTCCATCCCAAATCTCCTTAGCAGTATTAGCCAATAGGAAATTTTTTGCAATATGAGGTAACATAGAATTACACAGCCAGGACATTACCATGTAATTCTTTTGCACCCATCGAGAAGAGTTTGTATCAGGTTTCTTCTCCTCCCTAGTGAGATACCCTAATTTTCCACGGGCACCAATAGCCAATTTAGCTGATTGTGCCCACTCCAAATAATTTGTACCATCAAGTTTTACTATAGTAATGATCCCAGACCAAAAAATATCACTACTACCTCCAACACCTAGTCCCATAGTACCGGTAGATTTCATCTCGGTATTCCAACTCTCCATTTTACTTCAAACAATTCAACAATAAGAAAAAAATAGATTGGAGACCTTCAAAAAATAATTTAATACCACACACACAGAAACCAACCCTTCCAAAATAAGAAAACCCTCACCGGAGGGAAATCTCTCCTCCCCACACCTCCCAATAGAGAGAAAAGTGAATCGATCACTCTGGGAGGCCTAGAAAATTTCAGAAACCAAATCGCTCTCTTCAAAAAATCAAAAGAAAACTAACAATACCTGGGTGCCCAAGATCAGATCAAAAACAAAGAGTCCAACTTTTTTGGGACTCTTCTCCGTACTCCAGTTCTTCCTGATTTTGATGTTGAACAGTAGATCACCTTCCTGATGTCTAGATACCACAAAAAATTCCAAGAATTGGGCAATCTATAGCAGATCGATCAGCCCTTTACTACTTCATGCAGTCGACTGATCTAGGGCTGCATGAGAATGCTTCAAGAAACCCTAGCCGATGCTCTGATACCAAGTAGGAATCTGCTGAATTAAAAAATATGAAAGAAAGTAGTTTCTTGAAGAGAGAAGGAGAAGAAGAGAAGTTGAAAAGAAAAGAGAGCAATAATCTGGCCGCCCCCTTCACTTATTATTTATACTAAAATAATAGAACAATACAAAGACAACTATGCCCTTATAGGGCGGCAAAACATAAAACAGCATATATAACACTCAGAAACATAATAAAAAATTGGACTAACATAACTACTGTGGTCCCCACCTCCTATCTAACAACTAACATAAAACATCTACTCAGAAAAACAGCATAAAACTAATTAATCTTCAACATATATATAATTAAAATATTATATATAATATAAGCTCAACTAGGCCCGTGAGAAGCTTGGTTTGTATCCACCCTTACAGGGTCACATTTGGTAAGAACACAACAAAGAGATGATTATGATGCATTCTTTAATTAATTTTCCAGCTGTATTCCGGGGAGGCATTGTTTGGTCATGTGAAGCTAATAAAAGAGAAAAAGCTTCATTTGTTTCGCACAATTCATTCACCCAATTTATTGTAAGACCTTCTATCCATGTTTCTCTTTAAATGATAATAAATCTTCTGCATCAGTGTTAACGATAAAAAAAATGTTAAATATTTACATTCCTGAAAGATGTAATGTTTGTATATAGAGCTATTTGGATGGAACCTTGCATAGTGTTTTCACCCCATTGGAGCCTGCGGCAAGGTCCTGCCATTCACTTGCTGCGACGTTGGTCTGCTGATAAACGCTGTTTGCTTGTTCTGGAGGTATGCTTATTCTATAATTTGTATCACCAATATAAGAAGGATTTTTTTGTCTGATCTTCTTCCATTTGATATTTTTCCATGCATATTAAGACAATTAGTAAACTTCCTATTGATTTTTTAGAATTGTTGAACTAAATGGTAAAATGATCATACAACTTGCAGCAAGGGGTGGATGCTGATATAGCACTTTTACCTTTCAAGCCTATTGCAATGAAAGTCCTCCAATGCTCATTTCTCTCTGGAATAGAGTAAGGATTCTACATTGTCTTGTGATAGTAATTACCTGTATAGGAAGCATGCTCAAGTTTACATAAACAGAGATTTCATGCTCTCCTTTCTTTCCCCTACATATGCATATCCCATTTTATGGCTTCTTTAGGGTGAAAGTACATGTATCTCAGATTATTTTAAATGCTAGAGAGAATATCGTGAAGAGAACTAATGGTTTGGTATTTTCTTGGGTTGAGATTCACAAATAATACAAGGGATTATAGTTCACATTTTTTTTGCTTGTATGTTTATTTTCTGTGTATATTCCATAGCTATTTTTTGTTTGCCTTTTTACTGCATTATATACAATTTCTGAAATCTTGTTTAGCATGAGTTTGGCATTATTGTGTTGCCTTTTCTGATCAGTACCCATAATTACAATCAGAGGTGTGCTAAAAATACCTGTGTTTGGGTTAGCTCCTGCTATCCTTCTTACTATCCCCCCATTTTATTTACATCCCACCGTCTCCCATCCTGGGAGACATCCTCAAATATAAATGATTCATTTTTTCTGATGATTGAATCCACTTGAAAGTTGTTCTTAACTTTGTGGCCAGATATTTCAATTCTTTTATAATGCAGTCATATACCCAAGAGCCTGTTTTGTTATGTTTAAACCATCACACAATTACCCTTAAGTTCTTTTCCTCTACTGTATCCTTATAATTTAGGGGTTTATCCAATCTCAAACCATGCTTAAAAAAAGTAAAAGAGCTCCTCTAGAGCCCCATTCCAGTCCCTAAAGGTCCCTTTAACCCTTCAAATAGTAACAGATTCTACTCTAATCAACCCAGATTTTGGTCCATAACTCTTTCTGGGCTTCAATGACCAACTCCGAGATCTCTAAAAATTTCTACTAACTGGGCCTAGTTATTATGGGCCCTTCTTTTATTTCTTTATTATTGTTGGGCTTTAGTTGTCATGGGCCTAAAGCCCCTGTTATTTGTTTTATTGGTTTACTCTAGGAGCCAGACTTACTAGGGGCATTCTTGTAATCTTCTCTTACGAAAGGGGTAAGGAGACAACCGTGATTTGTTTTCTACTTTTTTCTTTTATTAAACATTTTTTCCAGCATTGACTGTCAACTTGGTATTAAAGCAACCTTAACTCTCTCTCTCTCTCTCTAATCCCATTCAATGTGTATGGAGGGCTAAGTTGATAGTTGACTGATGATTCATTCAGCCTAGTTGGTGGAAGGTTTTTGGAGATTTTTAGCCCAAAACCCTACCCGACTAGATAAGGATTGGAGTTGAGGGTGAAGGGGATCCTTTGAAATTGGCGCTCTGGGTGTGAAGGACTTCTTGGAGGACCTTAGTAAGATTGGTCTAGGTTGGAAAATTTTCTATGATAACTGGTAGTAGCGGTTGAGTCTTAGTTTCTCCCAGGATGCCAGGTAGTGTGAAACTTTGTTTTTCATTGATTTTTCCCTTCTTGGGTGTTGGAGGATCATAGTTGAAGCTTCAGTCTTTCATTTATTTCTGTTTGATCAATGGAGACAATAAATCTAGATGGCACCAACTATTTAGCTTTGCAACTGGGGGATACCTAGTAGGTAGTAAAGAGAAAACTAAAGACAGAGGATGTGCAACCACATATTAGTGGACACATGGGAATTACCCTAGTCTTAGAAGATTAATGTTGCAAGGGCATTCAAGCAAAACAATGAAGTCAATAATTTAAGACATGGGGAGAGGCCTCTAGTAGTATACTACTCTATGTTGAAATCCTTATGGATGAGATTGATCCACTTGAAACCATTGTGTGGAAGAGCACCAAGGATGCAGAGACATAAAAGAAAGGTGGTGGAAAGAAATATGGTGTTTGAGTTCCTTACAGGACTTAACCTGGAGTATGACATTACGAGGCAAAATTTACTCTCCAAGGATGATGTTACATTGTCTAAGGCATATTCCTTGGAGGGTAGTAAAGAGAGTAGAAAACAAGTGCATCTTCAAAGTTCTTTTATTGATCATTTTGCTAATGTTGGTGTGAAGTTGAAGGGTAGTTAGGATCAGGAGAAGGTGGTCATATGTGATTCTACAAGAAGCCTAAGCATACTAAAGGTACATGTTGGAAATTGCATCCTCATTTGATGCCAACAAGGTTTAGAAATAACCAGAAAGGTGGAAATACTAATGTAACTGTTGTACTTGATAGTGAGAAGGGATCCAATGAGGGAGAGTCCATGTGGAGCAGTTAGCCATTGTGAGGCCTGAATTGAAAAGTATGGGAAACTCCTCAATTCTGTAGGCAATTCAATATCTAGCGTATTTAACCTTTTTTGTTCCTATGAGCTTTTACCTGGCCCAAATAGGATTTTTATCTGTTGGATTACTCCTATCTACTTTCAAAAAAGGCTGACATTTGAGCCACTGAGACCCTTACCCTACCTACTGTCCTGCATGTACCTAAGCTTAATACCAACCTTCTTTCTAGTAGTAGTTTGACGAAATCTTTGAATTGTTGTATAATCTTCTTTCCCACACATTGTGTTCTAAAGTCTCGGAAGGTGATTGGGAGTGATTATGAGGTGAACAGGATTTACATGCTTGACATGCCTGAGATGTATTTTTTTCTTCTTTGCCCCTTTTATTTCTTGAATTGTTTAACAGTGCCAGTCCTTCTAGTCTTCTAGTCTTTGCCCCATTTACCTTCTATGAGGGTTTAAGAAGAATTCATTTTGTTTATTGATGATTTTCCAGATATACATGGATCTACTTGATGCGTTCTTGTGATGAGGCCCCGAAATTAATAAGACAATTTCATGAACTTGTTCTCACTCAATTTTAAATTTGTATCACGTTATTCTGATCCGATAATGCTAAGTTGTAATTTGAGAAATGTCTTTCTGCTTCTCTTGACTACTTTGGAGTTATTCATCAAAGCTCTTGTCCTTGCACACCCTCAACAAAACGAGGTAGCTGAAACGTAAAAATTGACATGTTGAAATTGCTAGAAGCATTTTGTTTGCTTCCCATGTTCCTATAAAATACTGGGGAGATGTTCTTACAACTTCTTTGATTGATGATTTGCAATGATTTAAAAGGTGTGCCTACGCACTCGCCTAGGTCCTAGGCGCATCACTTCAAAAGGCACATGCCTAGTGCGCCTAGGCATGCGCTTGGTGCGCCTTGCACCTTAGCTGTACGCCTTTTTAATTTTTTGTGCCTTTTGTCCTTTTTTGAACCTAACAGTTGGATGGGGGGCTTTGCTCTCGGACCCCAAACCCCCGACCAAGCCCCTGAAGAATTAACAATGTAAATAATCTTCTTAAAAGACAATTAACATTGTAAAATCATTTAAACTTTTGTGTAAGGATTAAGAATTTTTTGTGCTTTTTGTCCTTTTTTGAACCTAACGGTTGGATGAGGGGCTTCGCTCTCGGACCCCAAACCCCCGACCAAGCCCCTGAAGAATTAACAATGTAAAATATCTTCTTAAAAGACAATTAACATTGTAAAATCATTTAAACTTTTGTGTAAGGATTAAGAATTTAAGACCCTAACATGGATTTGTTTGGGCTTGCCTTGAGGAGCTTGGTATAGAGGCAGCTTGCAGAATCAAGAATGCAAGAATTTACATCGCATTAGCAAATTAAGGAAAAAAGAAATTGTGGGTTTTACATGCTTGAAACTTTTTTAAATGTTTGATTTTTTTTTATTTTCATTTGAATAAGCTTTACATGTTATGTTTATGCATTTAAATTTTTGATAATAGTTTTTTTTTAAAACATTTATTTTGAAATTAAATTTTATTTTTTATTTATATTATTATTATTATGTTTTAATTTTTGCATTTTTTACTTTTTTGGCATTTTTTAGTTTTCGGCATTTTTTGTATTTTTGCACCTTGCCTCGAAAAGGCACGTGCCTTGCCTTGTGTGTCAAGTTATTGGGTTCAAATCTCCTTTTAATCTTCTTTTTCCTGATGGAGACATATTGCTATCTCTTAGTTTTTGGTTGTACTGTTATGTGCATATTCCTAGTTCACAGAGACAATTTGAACCTAAGGCCAGGAAATGTATCTTCCTTGGGTATGCCTCCACATAGAAGGATTATTATTGTTATGACCCTCGTAGTTTCACTTGGTTTGTTTCCATGGGTGTCACATTTGCTGAGTTATTTCCTTTTTATCCAATTCCTACCTAGGGGGAGAAGTCTCCTCTTTTTGATATTACTCTTCCAGCTCATATCCCTTGTGACATCTCCAGTGAATCACCCCTTATTCCTAGTTCTCCAATTCCTTCCTTTGACTCTCCCCTTCTTCCCTCCCTGATGTTCCCTTTTTGTCTACCACCCAACCAGTGAGAATTTATTTTCGGCACACACATGGGTAGGTTGTTTCCCCGCCATTTTAAGGGCCTCTTGTACCTTCCATTACTAATGAGGTGATGGATCTGGCACCTTCTACTTTGCCTTATTCACCCATTATACTAAACCTTGACCTTCCGTTGCCATAAGAAAATGTAAACGTAAGTGTACTGCACATTGTATCTCTAATCACCTCTCTTATGGATGATAGGGGAGTAGTTCAGAGGCTTGTTGGAAAGTTGTTATTACCTATGTATGACACGACCTAATATATCTTATGCAATCAATGTGATTAGTCAGTTCATGTTGCTGCTGAAAGGATATTTTGTTATTTGAAAGGATCTCTACGGAGAGCTCTTTTGTTTGCTAACCATGGACATGGGAGGATAGAGGCATATACATATGCAGATGGGGTAGGTAGCATTGATGATGGGAGGTCTACATTTGGATATTGTACCCTTGTTTCTGGTAATTTAGTTTCTTGGAGAAGTAAGATGTAGGGTGTTGTGGCGAGGTCTTCAGCAGAAGCAGAATATAGAGCAATGGCTCATGGGGTGTTAGAACCCCACTTAGCATGATAAGAACCAAACATATTTAGGTAGATAAATATTTTATATGGGAGAGTGTTGAGATATTGTGCCGGGCAACTCTTTCACTATAATTAAAAAGAAAAAGGAAAATGCATATAACTAAAAGAAGTATTCTAAATCTAATCAAAACTTGTAGTAGCAAGAAGGACAAAAGTTAAAATGGCAAGTAACTGACATATTTAATGAAGAGAAGATGGCTGAAGGACTAAAAGGAAGACAAAGAGAAAGATACTAAAAGTCTTGATTTTCTTCTAATGTACAATTGTATTTCTTCTAATGATTCTTTGAAGGTTTATTAACTAATTCAATGTCCTAGAAAACTTTCTTGGTTTTTTTTGATTTTCCAAATACTTAGTGAAGTTAGAGAAATATCTCTGAAATTTTACCATCTCTACATGGAAAAATGTCCATTGATATTGTAACCATGAACCGTGCTCATAAATAACCCATGATGACACTTGAATAATGAATTAACTCATTAGTGATCCTCTAAAAACTAGTTTAATGTAAAGAAACTAGAAATTAGTGAAAATAGTAAATCGTGATTTTACTATGAATAGCAATTACAAGGATAGAATACTATACATCGTAAGTTTGAAAATCACCATAAATAGCAATTTCAATATAACAATAAATTTCTAGAAAACTTGATACCATATTCCAAAGACACCTACAACTTCAATAAAAAGAGTTGCATTTTTAACTAGAGGCCACTTTTTGTTTTCACAGATTCTTCTCCTATGAAATTCTTTTGAGGCAGGAGTTAGCCAAAAGAATTTTTAAGGCCATTTCTTCTGTTCAAATCTATTAGCTTGCTTTTGTGCTTCCAAAGAAACTCAAACGATCTAACCAAGTATATGATGAGTAAGTGGAAATCAGATGTAGCGCTCTTCCAAGAATCAAAGTTGAAGGCAATAGATGCAGCAGGATTGGTAAGAAGTTTATGAGATCAAGGTCAGGTGCGGTGGTTTAGTAAGCCAGCTAGGGGCAGTGCAAGAAGTTTGTTGACTTTGTGGGATAGGTCTAAATGTAAATTAATTTCTTCTCATGTGGGTGAATTTACAGTCTCTGTGGTTCTGGAAGTGGAGTGGGGTTTCAAGGTATTTTCACTAACGTGTATGGACCGACGAATAGTGGGGAGAGGGAGGGGTTGTGTGAGGATCTGTTCGTAGCCGGAGGTAACTCTAAACTGCCTTGGGTTGTTGGAGACTTCAATGTAGTGAGATTTTCAGAGGAAAAAAATAATGGCGATGGGAGATCGAGGGATAGAAGAAGATTTGCTGTTTTTGTAAATCAATCTGAACTTTTAGACATGCCTCTTATGGGGGCACAATACACCTGGACAAATAATCAAGAATCCCCAAATCTGTAAAACTTGACAGTTTTTTAGTTTCCTTGAGTTGGGAAGAGGCATTCCAGCAAATAAAACAAGCGCCTCTTCCTAGACCTATATCGGATCATTCTCCAATTCAGTTACTATGTGGGAGGTTGGAAAACCAGGTGGGAAGCAAACCCCCCTTCAAGATGGAAAATGCTTGGTTTGAAGAGAAAGAATTGGCTCCTCTGCTTATGTCAAAATGGGCAGAGTTCCAAGTGGAGGGTACCAGCTCCTTCATTTTGGCTAAAAAGATCAAATGAATCAAAGAGGTGCTGAAATCTTGGAAAGTGGACTTTCAAGGAAAAGCTGAAGCGTAGAAGAATAAGTGCCTAGAGGTAATAAAAGATCTGGATTCGTCTGAAGAAGTGGGACCCCTTAGAGAGGAAGAGAGAAGGAAGAGACTTTTGGCCAAAGTGACTTTGAATTCCATAGCATACAAGGAGGAGTTAAAGTGACGGCAAAGAGCTAAGGTTAAGTGGCTTAAAGCGGGGGATAAGAATGCCGGTTTAGTTTCTTTGGGGCAAGTGTGTGAAGAATGGACAGAAATGAAACACATTGCCACTAATTTTTTCTCGGAGTTGTTCAAAGAAAACTTGGTAAGGAGGCCTTTTCCAGAAGACCTTAATTTCAAAAGTCTTTCTGTGGATCAGCAAAGGGAGTGAGAAGCTCCCTTCACAGAAAATGAAATATGGCAGGTAACTAAAAACTAGGGAAGTGAGAAATCTCCAGGGCCAGATGGTTTAACTAACATCTTTTATAAACGGTGCTGGGAGGGGATGAAAGGGGATTTGCTGAAGGTGTTCCATGACTTTCACCAAAATGGCTCTTTGGTTAGAAGTTTGAACAGCACCTTCATTTCCCTTATACCTAAGGTCGATGGCTCCTCAGTGTGATCAATTGAGAAGAATCAGTTCACTTTTTTTTCCGGGTAGACATATGTTGGAGAGCATGTTGGTGGCAAATGAGCTGATTGACTCAAGAATACGAGAAGATAAACCAAGGCTGCTATGTAAGTTGGATTTGGAAAAGGCGTATGATCATGTAAACTGAAAGTGTTTGGACTTTGTGCTGAAGAAAATGAACTTCGGGCAGAAATGGAGCAATTGGATTAATGGGCCAAGAGCTGCGGAAAACCAAAGCCTGTGCATGGGAGTAGCCAGCCTACCTACCAAGTTTACAAAAAAAAAGGGAGAAGCCACGTCAGCAAGAATGTAGTCCTAGTGGCTGACTGTTAGAACAGAATAACAGTTCTACAACAAGTTGTAACCATCTTGTAACAGACTGCAACTGTAAACAACTTACCTGTCTACAAAAATCCGAAGAAGAAATAAAGAGGCACAAAATTCCATCTGAACAAATCTCTCTCTCTCTCTCTCTCTCTCTCTCCCTCTGAATCCCCTTTTCTTCCCCTCTCTCTGTTTCCCTTCAGTTCCTCTTCCCTCATAAGCTTGGTTCACTCTATGAACCTTGAGTTAGGCAGCACCTAACAGATTGGTATCAGAGCATGACCAATACGCGATCTACAATAATGGAGGGCCGAGTTGATCAGGTGGAAGTCGAGCTCCACCGAGTTTCTGGTGAGATGCGAGGTCTTAAGGATACTTTAACAGTAATCTTGCAAAGATTGGAGCAAAGTCCGCCGGCTGAAGACAGGGAAATTGACCAAGATCGAGTTAGCCAAGGAAGCAATCGAAGAAGCAGCTCCACCCTGGAGAGAAACACCAAACTTAGCTTCCCAATTTTCTCAGGCGGAGACTCCATCCCATGGATATACAGGGCGGAAAGATTTTTTGAATATAACGAGACATCTGAACCAGACAGGGTGGCATTGGCAGCAATGCATTTAGATGGAGATGCCATCCTCTGGTATCAATGGTACCGTCGAGGACACCCCCGTATTTCATGGCTCGACTTCACGGATGCTCTGTGCATTTGATTCGAGGCTTCTGGTTATGAAGATTTTGACGAGAGTCTTGCGAAGATAAAATAAGTAGGAAGTGTTTGTGACTACTAATTGGAGTTTGAACGTCTATCATTGAGAGTCCAAGGGTGGCTGGAGAAGGCTTTTGTTGGAGCTTTTGTGGGAGGACTCAAGGAAGAGATCCGGTTGGAGGTCAAGGCGATGCACCCAGCAATGGTAATGGCCGTAGCAGCCCTAGCCCGCACCCAAGAAGAAAAGATAGCTCGAGCCCAACGTCTAAACAGGCCCTGGCAGCAAACGAACAAATCATTTCCTACACCAAGACCGGAAGGGATGGGGTTCGGTAAAGACAACAGCATATTAGGCAAACCACCAGGTAACTTAGGATCGAGTCCCGTAATTCCATTCAAGAAATTAACGTGAGCAAAAATGCAAAATCGTCGGGACAAAGGTCTCTGCAACAACTACAAAGAAAAGTTTGTCCCCAGTCATAGATGCAAAACTCAACTAGCCTTCCTGTTACAAACTGAGGAGGAAGAGGAGGATCAACAACTAGAAGAAGGATCGTCAACTAAAGAACACTGGGCCGAGACCATACAACCAGAAATATCGTTACAGGCCTTAGTAGGGTTCTCATCACCCCAAACCATGAGGGTGACGAGTTTAGTTCGGGGTCTCCAGGTGTCTATCCTAATCGACGTTGGTAGCACTCTAAACTTTGTAGCCGTTGTGCTAGTCAGACGATTAGGATTGCCAGTTCAGCCCACAACCTCATTTAAGGTCCATGTAGCAAATGGGACCTCACTCCAATGCGATGGAATTTGCACAGGCATTGGGTTACGCGTCCAAGATCAACAATTTCAGGTTGATTTGTATCCCACTAGAGTTAAGTGGGGCCAACATCGTATTGGGAACTCAATGGTTGGCTGCAGCAACTTGGGCCTGTTCTATGCGACTGAGCCCGTTTGTCATGGATTTCATGATAGAAGGGACAAGAGTACATTTGCAAGGCCCCTCAGCTAGCCGAGCCAGCCCAATAAGCTTGGCAGCCATGTTGAAAGAAGCACGAGACCCAAATCAGCTCATTATCTGGGGATCAAATCATACAGGCCCAACGCTATCTCAGGCCCAGGATACAACAACTCAAGCTGAATACAAACAGCAGCTCCGCAACATCCTCCAGCAATATGCTGCAGTTTTCAAGGAGCCAACGGACCTACCTCCAACAAGGGACCATGACCACAGAATCCCACTATTGCTGGATGCGCCTCCTACCAATGTAAGGCCCTATCGTTACCCTTATTTTCAAAAACAAGAAATTGAAAGGCAGGTTCAGGAACTGTTGGATAAAAATTTTATTCAACCCAGCCACAACCCATTTTCTTCACCCGTTCTTGTCAAAAAGAAAGACGGGACGTGGCGATTTTGTGTGGGTTATAGGGCACTTAATAATATTATGGTTAAGGACCGCTTTCCAATTCCAATAATAGATGAGCTACTGGATGAACTCAAGACTGCAATTTTTTTTTTCAAATTTGGATTTACGGGCTGGATACCATCAGATTAGAGTTCATGAAAGTGACATTCCAAAAATGGCCTTCCGGACTCATGATGGCCACTATGAGTTCCGGGTTATGCCATTTGGCCTTACAAATGCCCCAGCTACCTTCCAAGCCTTAATGAATGACTTGTTCATGCCACATTTACGTTGTTTCATATTAGTCTTTTTTTATGACATTTTGGTGTACAGCCCCACATGGGCCCAACATTTAGTGGATTTGCAGATCACCCTAGACATTCTGTTACAAAATCAACTGTATGCCAAAGAATCGAAGTGCGCCTTTGGGCAGGGCCGTGTACATTATTTGGGCCATGTGGTGGAAGACGGAAGGGTCTCAGCAGATCCAAACAAGATAGCTGCTGTCCAACAGTGGCCAACGCCACGTAACACCTAGGAACTCCGGGCATTCCTAGGACTCACAGCGTACTACCGACGCTTCATTAAAAGCTATGGGATAATTGCAGCTCCACTGACAACCCTTCTAAAGAAGGACTCATTCAGCTGGGACAACAAAGCCCAAGTAGCATTTGAAGCCTTAAGAGCAGCAGTGTCATCCCCACATCCCCAGCAGCTCTAGTCTTACCGGATTTCAACAAACCATTTGTGGTTGAGTGCGATGCATCGGGACTGGGCGTGGGAGCAGTGCTGATGCAAGATGGTCAGCCCCTTGCCTTCTTCAGTAAGGCATCATCCATCACACAAAACCACTCTTCAGTCTACAACCGGGAATTGATGGCAGTTGTATTAGCAGTTCAGCATTGGTGCTTCTACCTGCTAGGCCGTAAGTTTGTAATTAAGATTGATCACCAAAGTCTGAAATTCCTATTGGAAAAACGGGTCCTTTCTCCTGATCAGCAGCGGTGGGTCTCAAAGTTAATGGGCTTTGATCACACTATTGAATACAAACCGGGAGCAACAAATAGGGTTGTGGATGCATTGTCACGTCAACCCAAACATGGAGTGGGGAGCATACTCCAATTGCAGGTGTTCCAACAACCAACAACAGCACTATGGGACCAACTAAGGGAGGCAGCCGACAGTGATAAGGAACTCCAAGCAATAAAGACACAGTTGTTGCAACAAACAGGGGACAAACCGTGGTATTCTATCCAAGGGACAGTGCTGTACTATAAAGGGATAATGGTGTTACCAGCGGACTCAGCACTTTTGGACCAACTCATAAACTACTTCCATGCGACACCGATGGGTGGACACTCAGGAGCCCTACGCACATATAAGAGTGTCGTCACAATTTTATTGGAAGGGTAAAAATCCATAAGGAAATACATATCTACATGCCAGGTATGTCAACAATGCAAGTATTGAGGCCCAATCCCCAGCTGGCCTGCTAAAATCATTACCCATACCCAACCAAGTTTGGGAAGATATCTCTATGGATTTTATAACAGGCCTACCGACCTCTGCCGGTAAATCAGTTATATTAGTAGTGGTTGATCGCCTTACAAAATACAGCCACTTCTTAGCACCGTCACATCCAATTACTGCAGTTACAGTAGCTAACACTTATGTGCGGGAAATAGCTCGGCTCCATGGGTTCCCAAAGTCTATTGTTTCTGACAGAGACCCAGTCTTCATCAGCCTCTTTTGGAAAGAACTTTTTCGCCTCCAAGGTGTACAGCTCAGCAAATCCACAAGCTACCATCCAGTCAGATGGGCAAACGGAGGTGGTCAATCGTTGCTTAGAAACATATCTACGATGTTTCACTGGAACAAAGCCGAGACAATGGTTCAGTTGGCTGCATTGGGCTGAATGGTGGTACAACACTACTTATCTAGTATCGGCTGGATGACCCCTTTTAGGGCATTTTATGGTCGTGATCCACCTGCACTGATTCCCTATGAAAGGGGCTCCATAGCAGTAGAACACCTGCTAAATCGAGACAGCATTCTACAGGAACTTAAACAGAACCTACTCCGGGCCCAACAATCGATGAAACAATCATATGATAAACACCATAGGGAAGCACACTATCAAGTTGGAGATATGGTTTACTTGAAATTTCTTCCCTACAAGTTGCTTTCTGTACAAAAACAGAGATGGAACAAATTGGCACCTCGCTACTTTGGACCCTTCAAGATCTTGGAGAAAGTTGGACATCTTGCATACAGATTGGATCTCCCACCAGATTCAAGAGTGCACCCAGTCTTCCATGTCTCAGTTCTAAAAAAATGCCTGAAACCAGAGGCTATAACTCAACCACATCTTCCAAAATTCTCAAGTGACATGAACCTAGAAACAGAGCCTGTGTGTATCACTAATTTCAGATGGGTCAAAAAAGGCTCCCACATTGTTCCAGAAGCCTTAGTTGTGTGGTCACAACTACCGGAAGAGGATGCCACATGGGAACCCTATCTACAACTGCAACACCATTTCCCCCATATTGACCTTGAGGGCAAGGTCCAGCTTAACCAGGGGGGTATTGATAAGACCAAGAGCTGCGGCAAACCAATGCCTGTGCATGGGAATAGCCAGCCTGCCTACCAAGTTTACAAAAAAAGGGAGAAGCCACATCAGCAAGAATGTAGTCCAAGTGGCTGACCGTTAGAACAGAATAACAGTCCTACAACAAGCTGTAACCATCTTGTAACAGACTGCAACTGTAAACAACTTGCCTGTCTATAAAAACCCGAAGAAGAAATAAAGAGGCACGGAATTCCATCTGAACAAATCTCTCTCTCCCTCTGAATCCCCTTTTCTTCCCCTCTCTGTTTGCCTTCAGTTCATCTTCCCTCATGAGCTTGGTTCACTCTACGAACCCTGAGTTAGGCAGCACCTAACATACTCTTTGCTTCATTGATGCGGAAGTTTATCATCTGGAGATTCTCTTAGGGGTGCTCAGTTGATTTGAAGTGGTCTCGGGTTTGAGAGTCAATTGGACTAAGAGCAGACTGATTCCTGTGGGAAAGGTGGTGAATCTTGAAGAGTTCACAGAAGTTTTACCTGGTTAGATTGGATATTTGCCCATTTCCTATCTTGGCCTCCCTCTTGGAGCTAAATGTATCTCTGTGATGGTGTTGGATCCAGTGGTAGAGAGTGGAGAGGAAGCTTACTTCTTGGAAATCCAAATATCTGTCATTGGGGGGCAGAATCACGTTATTAAAAAGCTCTCTCTCTAATCTTCCTTCCTATTTTCTATCTTTATTTCCAATTCCAGTCAAAGTAGCTCAAAGAATTGAGAAAATCCAGAGAGGCTTCCTTTGGAGGGGTTGGGAGGAGGAAAAGAAATTGCATCTGGTTAACTGGGATCAGGTATGTGGTCCTAAGGAGAAAGGGGGTTTAGGGATCAGGAAGCTAAAGTTATTTAATAAAAGCTCTTTTGGGAACAGGAAGCTAAAGTTGTTTAATTGCGGCAAAATGTGATACTGACAGGGGGGACTGATTAACCACTAATCAGTTGAACTCATTAGGTTGCTCCCTATATTAGAAAGTCATGGAAGTTCTCCCTTGGATTCGCAGTGGATTGACTCCAGAGGTGGGGAATGGGAATAGGCTGTAGTTCTGGAAGGATACTTGGTGTGACAGTAGACCTCTTGCTGAAGTTTTCCCTCAGCTGTTTTATATTGCAGAAAATCAGAATGGTTCGGTGGCTAGTCAGTTTGAAGTGAGTGGGGGTACTATTACTTGGAGCCATGCATTTAGAAGGTCATTTCAGGACTGGGAAATTGAGAAAGTTGCAGATCTCTTGTGGTTGCTGTACAAGCAGCATAGTTTTCAAGGCACTAAGGCGAGGCTAGGCGATTGGGGGGCACCTTGTTGCCTAGTCGCCTAGGAGATGGATTTTTTATGTTAAAAGCATAGATCCTAGGGTAGTTCCCTAGGTACCATAACCATATTTCTTTAATAATTATTCATGATTTTCATAAGTATAAATTTCATATTAAAGTATAGAAAATCAACATATTCATGAGAAGAAAAGGAAGAAGGAATATATGGAAAAGAAGAAAATAAAAAGTATTGGTAGTAGTTGTAGAAGAAGAATATATGGAAGAGGAAATGTGCTGATTAGATAAAATTTTTAGTTCTTCCTTGTTGGTTCAGGTTTTTAAGTCTCTGAGGGTTCAATACAGCATTTAGCAATGTTTGTGTTGATTAAACCCTAATAAATAAGAAAATAATAAAAAGAAATTAGTATATAAACACACAAAATAATTATTTTAGTTTAATAATGTCTATTTTATGATTATAATCTCAAAAAGGAATGAATAAATAAGTATTTTATAGTAGGAAGTAGAAAACTGCTAGGCGATTAGGCGGACGACTTGTTGCCTAGGCGTCGTCTTGACAACTATGACAAGCAGTCCATAGACTTGTCGTATGAGGACTCTTGGAGTTGGAAGTATAGTGCGTATGGTATTTTCTCTGTTAGTTCTTTTGCTGGGGCTCTGAACGGAGCAATTCAACCAAAAGTTCCAGCTGAGAAATTTTGGAACCCTTCAGTGCCCTCAAAAGTGAATGGTTTGGTTTGGGCAGCGGTTCTGATAGATGTCTTACCAAAGATTCCCTGGTTAGGAGGGGTGTGCAGATTCAGGACCTGCTGTGTGTTCTATGTGGCCAAGTTGCTGAGGACAGCAAGCATCTGTTCATTCACTGTTCTGTTACAGCTGCAATCTGGAATCACTTTCTGTCGGGATTGTGGCTTCTATGGTGTATGGTATGTTCTGTTTTGGATATGCTATGGAGTTGGGAGCTTAAAGGTAGTTCAAAGTTGGCGAGGTGCATTTGGATTGTCATGCCTGCAGCCATTTTATGCACAGTCTGGTTTGAAAGAAACAGAAGAATCTGTCAAAACAAGGCTTCTAATATAGATTGCTTGATTGCCTTTGCTTTTGGCAATATTTCCTCGGTAGCTGTGGCTAAGGGCCTTCAAACTTCTGTCTGTTCTCAGTTGAGATCCAGGGACTTTCTCGAGTTATGATGTACTGTAGGTGGTTTAGTGTGTTTGGCTCCTTGTCTTGGGGGCTTTGGTTGTAATCTGTTTTATCAGGTGCTCCATGAATAAAATTTTACCTTTCTCCAAAAAAATAAAATAACTTTGGGTGAAGGGACTTTCCCTTCCACATGATTATCTAACAAATGTAAATCTTTTAAATTTTGAATTCAGCTACCATATCTGACATAACCTTGCTGGAAGTTTTGTAGCCACAGCTGTCTAAAATCAGTGTGTACTTCTGTTTGACTTCATGAATTTTAAAGCAATTCTGTTTTGTTTGTAGGATGCAGAAAATTCAACCTTTGCTGGAGATATTACGGCCAAAGCTTATCCTGGTAGTGAAATCTAACAAGATTCCCTTTCGGACATGTCATTAGCTTTTATGGAAGAACTAGATGAGAATGCAATTCTTCTAATTATAACTTTGCCATTTAGTATTTTCATTTTTTTCCTGATGCTCAACACAGTTCCCAGAGGACTTGATGGCACACATGATCACTTCACATACGGGTTCATCTGTATATTTTGGCTATTCTGAGAATGAAACAATATGTGTACCAAGGTCTAGGGATGAGTTTGAAGTTGATTTGGCAACAGACTTGGTGTTCCAGCTACAGCCAAGAAGAATAAAGCAGGAAAATGCTGCCATTGCGAGGCTTAAAGGAAAGTACCTTGTACATCATGGACGACACTTGCTGACATCTGAAAACGAGCCTGTTAATCATTCACAGAGCCGACTGCTGTTGCAATGGGGTTCCCTTGACCTGACTCTTCTACTGTTAGCTCTAAGAGAGAAAGGCATCAACGGGTCTATAGACAACGATGGAATGGGAGAACATAATGCTTGCTTTCTACGCATCTATGAGCCCAAAAAGGCTTTGATAGAAACCACTGGAACACTTACTGTAGTCAGTGCAGTTGACGAGACTTTAGCCTCCATCATCTTTCAAACCATTTGCAGTGTTTTGGATGCTATTTAGAAGAACGTTGGGTCTTTTTTATGTCCATTCTTGGCAATCTCCTGCCATCTAATGTTATAACAGTTTTTTGGTCTGAAAAAGTCTCGAGCTTCATATCAGGGAGCAGTCACAGTTATCGGAGGAAGAGATAAGCCCGATTACTTATTTTTCCTTGGGCTCAGTTTGAAAAGAGTAGAAATACAAATATGTACAATACAAATACATACACAATAATACAAAATACAAGGTTTTACACTTTATATATTTGCATTTATACTCCTTCCAAACCATGCCTCCTTGCTATGAGGACACTTCGTACCAGTTTTGTTTTGGCAAATGCTAATATGTTGAAAACACTAGACATGCTATGGGAATGAACTGACCCCCGCCCCTCTATTGCAAGGACATAGCATTGGATGCTGAACTGCACTTAAAATAATCTCATTCATACAATAAAGCAAATCAGCTTGGGGACAAATTGGCCAAAGGAGGACATAATGGGAACACATATTTTGGAGAACTATTTAGGTCTTGATTTTAACTAAATTGCTTTTTTTTTTTTTGTAAATTCCAAGTTTTCATTACTGGGATATTGATGGAAAAGAGGTTTTATGATTGTCTGAAACATCAGGGGAAGTTTTTATATTTTACCCTATATGAAATGAACTTTTTACCATACAACCCCCTTATTGGCATGTTTCCTCTTATGACATCGGGTCCCATGAAGTGAAGTAAACTTGTGGCCATGCAATCCCCTTCGCCGTTATTACACCGGTCACATGAAGTTAAGGCCATCTCACTTCATATCATACCAGTTGCAAACCAATTAATAATGGGTTCTATGATAGACCCAAATTTGGGATAATTAGGTCTGACCTAGTCAGATCCGATTATACTTGATATCTATAATTACTATGATAATAACCTAAAACTTTTTTTTTGTAATATAACCTTAATAAAATTGTCAGTAAAATAGTAAATAGTTTATATGTAAAACAAGTGTTTTTTAGTACCTTGAACTTTGGGGGTAGTGTTAAGTTAGTAAACAAACTTCCAAATGGATCACTGCAGTACTTAATTTTCAAAAAGTGTCAAGTTGGTCTCTACCGTTAAGTCTAAGGTTCAAAATATTGATACACCTGATATGTCAATAGGGGCATATCGGGCGAATCGATACACATTTTCAAGCCCTTTTTTATTTTTTTTTCACAATTGGTTCAGGGGGGCGGTTTAGGTCTCCTCTACCCTTTGAACTGGTTAGACCTCTGATACACCCACTATAAGGGCATATCGGAGGGGACCTGGAACGATATGTATCGGTCGATACAGACTGATACGTGTCGATACTTTGAACCTTGTTGTTAACTGACCATCAGTTATTTGTTGAAAATGTCAAAATTACCCTTCAAGAGAAGACACAGTTCATTCTCTTCTACCTTGAGATTGAACCGGTTGAGGTGTTTGATATTCTAAACTAATGAAGTCATTTAGATCTGAAACACATATTTCATATTTCATGTTTTTTCTCTCCATCATATTTCAGTTCTTGTTTCCCTCTATCATATTTCATGTTTTTTCTCTCTTTTCTATGAAGATAACTGGTTCAGTCTCAAGGTAAAGACAATGAACATTTTCTTTTTTGATGGATAGTTTTGACATTTTTAACAGATAACTGACAGTCGATTAATGGTAGGGATCAACTTGACACTTTTTGAAAGTTTAGGACTACAGTGACACATTTGAAAGTTTGGATTCTAACTTGACACTACCCCCAAAGTTAAGGGTAGTAAAGTGGAATTTTCCTTATCCTCTATAGGTAAAATATGACAAAATTTACAAGAAAACATAAAAGACCTTTAGATGTTATTCACTATTAATGGTGAATGAACTAGAACTGACATAACCAGTTATGTTGGATTGGTCCTGTCCGGTAGACCTCACCCGCTGACAGCTCTTTATCCAGGTTTAAGATTTTAGAAAATGGAGAATCGTATCCCATATTTGTAAAATGGGAAGTTTCTTTGGTAATATAAGAAGAAAGAATATAAAGAAATATTCATTTTAATTATTTATTCTTTAAACTAGTAAAGCATTGAAGTAACACAAAATAACGTTTGTGCTAAGTTGAAAACTTGGGGGGTCCTCTTCAATGTTCATTGTTTTTCTTGTCGTGTGTTTCAAAATCGAATTAAAACCATCTGGTTTGAAACCAAATTGTCCTTAAAACAAAGCATGTAACGTGTCTTTTCTCTTTGTTTTCAAAACTACCTTGTGGTTTGAGAAACATGTCTTCGTCCGGTGATCCGTTGTCATGTTTCATGAATCATATAACATCTTTATTCCAAATTTTAAAATCCCTTTGAAATCATTCATTTTGATGGTTTCAAAAAGTAAAGGTTTTTGTTTTCAAAAAACAAAACGAACTTGTTTTTAACTTCTCGAGACATACAGTTTAAGAACATGTTTCAATTATTTTGGCTAACGTGACAATTTCAAAATGTTGTAAAACACCATTTTTTAGTGGGGTATTAACTTCGGAAATAAGAAAAGTTGGGTATTATCCTTATAGTTGGCATAAGGAATTCATATCAATCCTTTTGGTAATTTTCCTATAATCTTATGAGACCAAGCTCAGATTTGCTGCAACCACCATTCCAGAAAATATTATGAATTCATTACCACCCAATAAAATACTGGCATGATTCCCATTTGTTTAATATTCAAGACATCAGGTGATCTGCTTTTTGACCAACATATCCATTTATTATTGGAAAGTCAAAAGATTTTACTACCACCAGTTGTTGCAGATGCATTCTCTCTGAAATCTAACTCTTGCTGGAACAAGAGACAAGGGATGGTGGGATACAAGGATCTCTTTGCATGCTCACTTTATATGTTAAAAACTAATACTTATAGAATATTCAGATTTAGTAACAGCGGGATATGTTGGATCTAACTTCTCATAAAGTAGGCTTTCATATTACATTTGAAGGATGCAAAACTTTGACATTGAAGAGCATTCTTAGCATCACGAGCTCTATTAGCCATAGAGCCCTTCAAATCCCAGAAAGGACAATTTGCTAACTGTGAACAAAGGGTGCAAAAACATAGGATGGAAGCATCATATCTCAGTCTTTATGTTGTGATTCATTTCCTGAATAATGTTTTCTTCTATTTTTAGTTACAGTATAAATGTCAGTAGTTCATCTACTGGATTTTTTAAATAATTTTGAAAATATATCTTCTACTATGAATGCAGAGCAGCAAAAAGACTGATTCATAAAATAGAATAAAATCATGCATGAGAAGGTTGATAGGTTCATATTGTATACATAGACAACACTCCACTCTGAACTTGGCATAGTTTATACATAGGTCTCTGGTATCTTTTATGTTTCCTCTGATGTATATGTTTTCTTTGATAGTTAACAGTTGACTTTATTGAGTTGAAAAAGAATGATTTATGTACATGCATCCATGGCAGTCCCAAAAGGTGGCATCAGCCTGTAAAACCTCTACCATCTTTTTGTTCTTCAGTCTTGTTTGCTGACCAAGAATTTATAAATAAAAACAAAAATGGAAAACACAGACACCATGAACAAAGGGAAAGGAAACCTAGTTTCTGTGGAAAGTACTCGGTGTTACGAGAAAAAGGGCTTTCATCAATAAATTAAATTTTCCTCAGTTTGGTACACGAGCCATACAACAACAGTTAACAGCAGTAAGCACACTATCAGAAAGCATGAAATAGGTGCTTCAAACGAATCAGTAAACAAGTTGTGGCTCAAAGTCTGCAAAATCCACTGATCCAGACTCAATTGGGGGCATGAGATATGCAGCCAAGAGCTCAGAGGCCAACGCTGCAATGAGTGGAATCCTCTTTAAGTTTTTCACAAAAGGTATGTCTTGACTCTCTGCAACAGCACTCAGCTTCTTGTTGATTTCCACCATCCTGTCCAGCTTCCTCTTGAACTCTGGGTTCTCAACATCCAGAACTGCTGGGAAAATCCTAGCAGTTGTGCGGTTTGTCTGAAAAATTTTGAATCACAAAATATCCAACCAAATCATCAGAGCGTATCCAACAAGGGCAAATAAAATGTGCTGGTGGATTTTTTAAATTCAGAAAAGGAACACAAACAGAAAAACCAGGTAGAGCAATAGAATGGCAAGGCAAATGAATAGGCACATGCACCATCTGTGTTTCTTTTTTTTTTTTCTCTTATTTCATATCATGTGACCCAATGGCCCATGTATCAGACATTAAACTGATATGAGCAGATATTAGACCATAAGCGTTTTCTATATGCAAATAAGTGGGACTTTTTTATCACCAAACAAATTTAAAATAAAACCAATACTTGACTTGGGCAAATAATCTTATACTCTTTTCAGCTAAAAAGAAGTTTCTAAATTTCTAGAAAAGAAGAAAAGATACAGGGTCTAATAATGTACAAATGTTCATTTGAATGAATACATATATTTATGTCTGTATGTTTCTGTATATATAGAGATGAAAACTCATGTACCAATGAACTTCCATGTATATTAAGGTAATGTAGTAATCATGTTCATGTGGAACAGTGTAACATACAAATCTGAAATTCAGGATACCTCAATAATGACATGCATGTCAAATTCTTCGGTGTTGAGTCCAATTCCCTCATAAAAAGTTGTTCGCTGGCAGTCGTTAAGGTACATTGTCACATATACCTGCAGGATGAAGTTGAAACTTGTGATGCATCTCAGAACAGGTGTGGGTGAAGAGGATAACAATATTTTAATTATTGAGAACTTAAGGAAAAGGAAACAACAAAAAAGGGAAAAGATAAAAGAAAACTCTTTGCATTTGTTATATGCTAGCATATCTTCCTCATGTCACAAGGTTGCAGTCATTCAATTAGTTCAAGAACTGGATGACCTCATCCCTGGAAGACCACCAAATTGGTCCAGATGAAATTACTATGGCTACACTTGGGAAGCAAGGATAGATTATGCAAAATTTTGATATCCAATTCCATTGTTTAAAGGCAAAAATCAAACAAGAAAAACAATAAAGAGACTACCATAGGAAGCTAAGAGCATGAAAATGGAAGATTTATTAATCAAGTGTTGGGGCACTAGGTTGCAACTTGCAACCACAAGGGCATAATTTTCAACCGACTAACTAGTTTTGGTCCTTACCAAGTTACCGGGATGGTTTATTAATCAAACCATTTGTAGTGATTTTTTTTAAAAGATGAAAAAACAAATTTAGACAAAGGAATTACCGATAGACAAAAGAATCGGGCCCACAACTTTGCTTTCCAGTCATTGAGGAATTGTGGCTGTGCCTTTAACAATGCAGAAAAGAAGTCCCCATGCCTGTTCTCATCTTGGCACCAGTTCTCAAAGTATTTGAAAATTGGATAAACTTGGAATTCAGGGTTGGCCTTGAGATGCCTGTATATGGTTATGTACCTCCAATACCCAATTTTCTCAGATAAGTATGTGGCATAGAAAATGAATTTTGGTTTGAAGAATGTGTATTTTCTAGCCTTTGTAAGGAAACCCAAGTCCAATGCCAAATTGAAATCAGCTAGGCCCTTGTTCAAAAACCTGTAATTTAAACATGGAAAAAAAGAACAGTGAGACTTAAATGGATCTATACTTCGTTATCTGCCACAAAATAGTTATACTGATCAGTGTACTATATATCTAAAATGGTGCACATTCTTGTGCTTGGTGATATGGGCCACAATTATCACATGGCTAGGGATCTTTACCATCAAATAAGCATTGCTATCTGATCAGGTTTCTTTCATGAATGGTTTGTTTTAGTTGTGAAGTGTGAATAGGATCATTAAGATGATCTGACTTCCTTGATGCCTATTAATGGGATTCCCCTGGCAAGACCATATAAGGGATGGTGGGTTCTGACTAGGGGTGTCCATGAAAAACCGAACCGCAAAATGCGGTTAACCGAACTGATCGGTTTGGTTTAGGTTTGGAATTTATGAAAAAATGAAAGACCGGTTCGGTTTTCAGTTAACTTACAAAAGAACCAGCGGTTAACTGAACCGACCGGTATATATATTTATATGTATATTTTTAATATATGTTACATATTTTCTATATATTATATAAATATATACTTAATCGTGGACACCTCTAGTTCTGACCATACACAAAGATTGGTTGAGTCATTCCAGCCTGATTTAAAAGTGGGTTTGGCCTTCCTAAAGCTCGAAAGTCCTTTTTTTCCCTTTTCTCTCACCCTTGTATTCATGCATTCCTGTGTTTTTTATATTGAATGCATGCTTGGTTCTGGTTATATGCTTTGAGTTTGTGTCTGATTTAGATTTGAATCCAGAATAATCATTCACAATGAGCTCAAGTTAGCCTCTGAGTCTTGATCCCTAAATTCTTCTATTCACTTGAACGCAGAGGTGCTTCCTCAAATATATGTGCAAGCAATTTCATTGTCTTGATGGCATGAAACAATGAGCATAACTAGAACCACAGCCCTTATAAATAAAAAAGTAACAAAGTTTGCATACCCAGCATGTCTGGCTTCATCCCTGGACATAAGTGCAAAAATTTCTGCCACAACTGGATTTGTTTTCTGTAACATTAGCATAAAACAGTAAGCAACATCAAAGATAAATATGAATCATAGTATTATTATCACAAGAGAAGGTTGAAAAAGAGACATTGAGTCACAACCCTTTCTATAGGCTCAGTTTGGGAAGAGTACAAATACAAATATGTAAGGTGCAGATACAAGATATTTAGAAATAACGTATACAAGGTTTTGCATTGTACATATTTGTATTTGCACTCTTCCCAAACTGAGCCATAACATCAACAACAAAGCATTCTTTGTTCTTTTCTTTGGAAACCATAGAATAATCCTGGATTGGCCATGACAGTAGTAATTTAAATAGTTAAAAGATAACCCAACTTAAATAAAAAATAAACAAAAAGAGGGTTTCAAACAACAAAATAACCCAACTATAGCTTCCTTCTATTTTTCCCTCTTTATTATGTATTGGAACATTATTGGTCTAAACTAAAATTTCAACTTGGAATTTTATTTTGTCTCTAGGAAATTTCAGCAAGTCCACATTGTGCTACCATCAAATAATGAGAGTATAAAAGAAGATAGTTTTCTTGAGTTAAAAATTTGAATTTGTTCCCAGGAATTTAATGGAAACAACTCAAAGAACTCAAACCCAGTTGGGGAAATTGACTGTATCAATGGATAGGTGAATCAACAGCTTACCTTTAGCCTCCTTCCGAGCTCCTTGTACAGCAGAAAACCAGAGAATTCAGCAGTGCAGGACCTCTCCAGAAACTCAACGAAAATCTGTCGCAGAGGGCCTTGCATGTTATCAGCAGCCTCCTTGAATTCCTTGTTCCTGACGAAATGGGTCTGGTTGTAATCAGTCTTGAATTCTTGGAGCAGCGCTTCAAAGTCGCTCTGGTTCAGTTTCCTGTTGATCTCAGTGTTAAAAAGTCTCTCCATTTCATCAAAATCTGTGGTGTAGAACCTGGGTGTGAGGAGCGTCTCCTTAATCGCTGTCTTGCCTTTCTTGGACTTTGGTGCGGGCTGTGCAGTGGCTGACATTTTAACGCAGAACATTCCGTAAGGCCTTGGGCTGCTCAACTTGGGGGTGGTTCCGCCAAATTTTGAGATGGGTTTTATCAGAGCCATTTCTGCAGCCATTTTTGGCCGGAATTTCAGCAGAGTTTCTGGGTTGAGGGAATTAGAACAGGGAGAAGGCAGTGGCTATGGGGGATGACTGGACTGTCGTGAGTGTCTTTGGAGGGGTGGATAAGAGGTGGGTTTATAGTTGGTTGACAGTGATTGAATCTCATCCAATGAAATCTATGAGTTTTAATAAGGATTTGACACGTAGCAGATGCTCACCAGGTTCATCCAAGGAAACAAATTCCTGGTTAAGATTATTACACCTAGCTTATAACATATGGCCTTGCTTTGATTTCAGCAGATTCTCAGTAGATATTTTACTCTTTATTCTTATTTTTCAATTTTTTAGCTTGTTCTCCTTTGAAACCTTGTGTGAAAACTATTAACCCCGGATCTTGTTTTTAAAAACAGGGGCTGAAATTACGTACTAATAATAATAAGAAGAAGAAAATTTAAGCCTGTATAACATTATCATTTGTTCCACAACGTGCGGCCATCACGCTCGGTTAATCTTTGCTCATAGGAGCCCAAAGATGAAGTGATGAATTATCACGCTCGGTTAATCTTTGCTCATAGGAGCCCAAAGAGGAAGTGATGAATTTGGTTTGGTTCATTGAAAGCCAGTCTTCTTGGTAATCAAGTTGGCCTTACTTCAAGGCCAATTCCTCATTGGACTTCTAACTAGAGGAGTTTATGCTTGTGGTCTGGTGAGTGAAATGGGCTTGTTTTTCAATCAGCAAATTGTTATGTGCCTTAGGAGAACTCACCCCTAAAAGCTAGCTGTTAGAGGGAGGGAATCCAAGCACATATATACCCCATAACAGCATCCTATTCTACTAATGTGGGATACCTCACATTAGCATCCCATACTACTAACATGAGACAAATGGATCGTAACATCCCACCACGCTTTCTGCAGTCCCAGCGCCCATACAGGCTGGCTTTGCACTAGTCCACCTAGTCCCGGTCGAACACTACAATACTGATGTCACCACCTGTGCCGCACGATTGCAACTGCGAGGCATAGTGTAGGCTCTGATACCATTTGTTATGTGCCTTAGGAGAACTCACCCCTAAAAGCTAGCTGCACCTGTTGGTCCGGAATAATATTTTGAAATTCAAAATACTGTTCCGCCTTATAAATCCAACCGCTCGGATCATCCCCGTTAAATTTTGGGAATGACAGCTTGACGTGTTGATGAGGGTGGTCATGGGTGGAGATTGAACGGGAAGTATGGGGATGTGAGGATTCTTCATGGGCGAAGGGGTTGGTCTCGGGAGTGGTATTGGGAGTGGTTCGTGAGGCTCGAAGGGCTTGGAATTCGGTTAACACTGCTTGTAAGACAGTGTTCACTTGGTCAATGCTCGACTCATGTCGTGCTAAGGTTTCATTGACCTCATTGCGGAACTCCGCGTTAGTCTTTCCACGGGTGTCCATGGTCGAACCGGCTCTGATACCAATTATTATGTGCCTTAGGAGAACTCACCCCTAAAAGCTAGCTGCTAGAGGGAGGGAACCCAAGCACATATATACCCCACAACAGCATCCTATTCTACCGATGTGGGATACCTCACATTAGCATCCCATACTACTAACATGGGACAAATGGATCGTAACACAAATAAAACATTTCATTAATCAAATATATAGCTGCATATTGAATCGCACTTCATAGATAGGCGGTGACTAATTTATCGACTTAGGCAAGTTGAAACCAATAGGCCATCTGTTAGGATAGATAGAATAATCTTTCTGTTACAACTATTTAATATATGTTTTAACTATGTTAACATCCCCCCCCCCCTCCCCAAGTTGGTGCAAGAAGAAGTTGAATGCCCAACTTGGGTATTAACTGCTGAAACCTATCTAAACCGAGGGCTTTAGTGAAAAGATTAGTAGGTTGAGAATTGCTTGATAAGTGGAAGGTCTGAATTTTTCCACTTTGTGCATGTTCACATATGAAATGGCAATCGATGACAATATGTTTGGTATGTTCGTGGAACACGGGATTGGCGGCAATGTGGAGTGTTACTTTGTTATCACAGTATAAGTGCATAGAGGATAGGGAGACTGTTAAGTCGTGGAGAACACGTTTCAGCCACAAAAGTTCAATAATGGTGGTGGCCATTGCACAGTACTCAGCCTTGGCAGATGATGGAGAAACTGTGTTGTTTCTTAGACTTCCATGAAAATGGTGCAAACCCCAACAAAGTAAGATAGCCAGTAGTTGAATGCCAAGTTAATGGCAACTAGCCCAATCATAATCACAATAATCTCAGAGCATGAGATCAGATGTGGCACTGAAGAAAAGGCAATGGGACAAAGTGCCTTTGAAATATTGAACAACACACAATGCGGCACCAAGATGTTCTTGTCTTGGTGCTTGCATATGCTGGCTGAGACAATTAACTACAAAACTAATGCCCGGCCTTTTAATAGTAAGGTAGACTAAACAACTCAGAAGACATCAAAAATGAGCTGGATCATCAAGAGGAGCACTGGAAGGATCAATGAAGTGACGTTGTTGCTCAATGGGTGTAGGAGAAACCTTGCAATTTTTAAGTCCACATTCCTCAATGATATCTTTAAGGTACTTTTGTTGATTGAGATAAATGATAGGAGAAAAACAAACATTTTCCAATCCAAAGAAATATTGAAGGGAACCAAGATCTTTGATGCCAAATTGATCACTAAGAAATTGCTTAATGAGGGAAATGCGGGCTAGATCATTCCATGCAAGGATGACATCATCCACATATACCACAATAGCAATGTAGGATTCCCTTTGGATCAGTGTGAAGAGAGAATAATCTGCATCTTTCTTAAATCCATGGGAAAGAATGGCTTGAGTGAATTTAAAAAACCACATTCTGGAGGCTTGCTTAAGCCCATATGGAGATTTTTATAACTTGCAGACTTTGTGGGTTCCATCCTTAGCAAATCCTTGTGGCATAGTCATGTAAACTTCTTCATGGAGATCATCATGAAAGAAAGCATTGTTAATGTCAAGTTGATGGAGTTCTCATTGCTTAAGCCCATATAGCCTTTGGCCACCGGTCAGGCCTTGAATCTTTCAATACTACCATTGAATTTGTACTTGATTTTACAAACCTATTTAAAGGTGATGGCTCACTTGCCAGGTGGTAAGTCTACAATATTCCATGTGTTGTTTTTTTTCAAAAGTTTCCATCTCTTTTGTCATGGCTTCTTTCCAGCTTGGATAGGAGAAGGCTTTTGAGCAAAGGAAGTGAACTCATTCTCAATAGTACTAGTAATAGTGTGAAGGGCAGTATTGACATTCTCTATGATGGATGGAAAAAGTTGAACAAGGTATCATGAAGGTGTGAGGGTAAACGGTGTTCATGATGTGGCATGATATCATGTTGGATGAGTGGAACGGACATGAATTATGGGCTAGGACTATCCTCATGGGTGGGCTCATTGACTATGGGTGTATGGACTGGTGTGGTGGCGGTTGTATGAGTAGGTTCAGTGGGTAATTCATGGGTTGATGTGGTGATGGGCTCATGGGCTGGTATTTGTTCAGGTGGAAGGAATAGTGGCTATAGTGGTTTGAAAAGGAAATATGGACTCAAAGAAAACAATATCTTTAGAAGTGAATATGTGGTGTGAGGTAAGGTCATAAATTCTATAGCCCTTCTATCTAAGAGGGTATCCCATGAAGATGCACTTGGTAGCTCAACTTACAAATTTGTCCCTGGGGAGTGGTTAGACTTGAGCATAACATAGACAACCAAAGGTGCAGAATGTTTGTAGTCAGGTAGTCTATGGAAAAGTATCTCAAATGGTGACTTGGCTAAAGGTCCTAGTGTAGGGAGTAAGTTAATGAGGTATACTGCTATAAATAGGCACTCTCCCCAAAAGGATACAGGAAGAGAAGCTTCAAATCGAAGAGCATGAGCGGCTTCAAGTAAGTGGTGATGTTTGCTTTTAGGAACACCATTTTGCTGGGGTGTATCTATGCAATACCCTTGATGAATGATGCCTTCAGTGGTGAAATACTGCTGAATGGGTCTGGAAAAGAATTCAGGCCCATTGTCTGAATGGACAGATTTTACATTACAATTGTATTGGCGTTTCACCATTGCAAAAAAACCAATAAGAAAGAGCAATGCTTCTAACTTGAGAGATAGACCCATGTACATTTACTAAAGTTATCAAGAATAGTGAGAAAAAAGCGTGCACCTGAGTGGGAAATCATTTAGTAGCCACCCCAAATATCATAATGGACAAGTTGAAAGGGAACAGTAGTTTGAGAGACACTCATTGGAAATGGGATCCATGTCTATTTGGCGCAATGACAAGAGTCACAACAAAAATCTCCACATGTGGTAGGTATGCCATTTATTAGAGAGATGTGTTGCCGAGAAGCATGGCCAAGTTGCCTATGCCATGTAACATCATCAACAATAGAGGTAACTACAAGAGCTAAGAAGGATTGTGTTGGAACTAGGAAATGGTATAGACCATCATGGAACTTGCCCACTCCAGTCACTGTCTTGGAGGCAAGATCCTGCAGAACACATAATGATGGGGAGAAAATTGCCGCACATTGGAGTTGAGTGGTTAGTTTGCTTATAGACAGCAAATTACATTTAAAAGTGTGGGAGGTGAAGAGCATTATGAATGGTGTGTGAACCCAAATTCATAGATCCTTGATGAGTGGCAGAAATGATGGTTCCATTTGGTAAACGAACCAATTTCTCATGATTCAAACAATTTGAGTTGATTAACATGGATTCAGAAATAATCATGTGGTTGGAGGCACCATTATCAAGAATCCAATTGAGAGTGGATGAATTCTTACCAGAGGCATTAGCTAAGGTGAAGTTAGATGTGTCATTGCTGAGGAGAGATAAAAGTTGAGTGTATTGCTTCATTGTCAATCCTAGGATTGGGGGCTTATCAGTGAGACCTAAGGATTCAACAGTTGCACATGATGTTGGCTGGGACTATTGTTGTGAATTCTTGTTATCAAAATGACAATTTGATTCATTCTTTTCCCAATTTTTTGGATATCCAGCAACAAAAGTCTTTGGTGTGGCCGTTCTCCTTGCAATGATCAGACTGTGGTCTTTGTCAAGGTTATCCATTTGATCCAGGTCCTTGTGTCGATGGTCAGCAAGATACATTCAACGCTGCTGCTTCTAGATGTCTAGAAGGATGCCACAGGGAGACTGTGAGTTGATGTCTCTCTTCTTGAATAGCAAGTGTGTATGCACGATTTATGTTGGGTAGAGGATCTGATCTAAGAATAGTATAACGGATTGAGTTGAAGCAATGGTTGAGTCCCATGAGGAACTAGTGTACCTTCTCATTATCTCTTTCAGCTACAAAGGTCTACGCTGCTCTACATGAACATTCAAAAATGGTGATGAATGTTCCTAAATCGTCCCAGAATGCTCTGAATTTGGTGAAGTGGACAATGACTGTTAGATCTCCCTATTGAAGGAGTGTCAGTTCCCATTTCAGTTGGTGTATGCAAGGTACATTGCCTTGCGAGAATCGCTCCTCAAGTTCTTTCCAGATCTTCGTAGCATAGTCAATGAATGCAACACTATTGTAGATATCTTGGGATAAGGAATTAAGAATCCACAAGACAACCATGGCATTGCATTTGAACTAGGTCGATTCTTCTAGTGCTGCACCACTTGGTCGTGAAAAGGATCTATCAACAAAACGGAGCTTATTCTTCGCTCTTAGGGTTGTCTTCATGGCATATTGCCATGTCAAAAAAATTCTCCGATAAAAGAAGTTAAAATGTGTACTATTCTCGAGTTTTCTAAATGATGCAAGAAATATGGCAAACTTTTGTCGATCTCAATCGCCATTGGCAGTGGCAATTTGCAAGAACAAGAATAGGAAATAAAAAAAAAAAATTAATAAGAGGAGACTGAAAACTTGAAAAGAGAGTGAGACACCTCTCAATATCGCCTTTTCCGCTCTAATACCATGTAAATTGGTATCAGACACAAGAAAGAGAGAAGATTGAATCACACTTCATAGATTAGGTGCTGACTAATTTATAGATACAGGGTAACCGACGTAGGTAAGTTGAAACCAACAGGCCAGCTGTCAAGATAGAAGAATCTTTCTGTTACAACTGTTTAATAGATGTTTTAACTATGCTAACAATAGCATCTAATCATACATTGTGAATATCTTCCTTAGTGTACATATATGATATATTTGTAGGAGATGTTTCCATGTAAGACTAGATTCTCATGCATTGCAAAGTGTGTGCAGAGTTTTTGCTTGTAGGGAATCCTGTCATAGTTAGGTGCAAAAACTTTGCGCATAAAGCATTCAAGCATATTAGGAATATCTCCTATACATGTATGTTAAATTCATGGGGAAATGGTCCCAATGTGCAATTGGATTCCCATGCTTGCAAAGAGTTAAGGAGAGGAACTAAGGAAATTCACAAACTTTTAAAGATGGGTTAGCATCGGGACTAGCAAAGGAGGCATGTCATAACTGAAGAGAAACCATCACAAGTAGAAAAGATGACAGTCGGAAGATGGTTAGGCTGATAAGTGGGTTATGGCTGACAATACTATTGAGTCTTGAGCTAGGTCCAATTCGTATAAGAAGCCTAGGTCAAGAGAATCACAAAAGGATCTCATTAGGATTGATTAAGGGCAAGGAGGTTAGTGTTGAGGCATCTTCTTCCTAGTTTAAATTTGAAGAAGAGAATCACAAAAGGATCCCATTAGGATTAATACATTTTCTTCTTTTTCTTCTTCTTCTTCTTCTTCTTCTTCTTCTCTAGTTTTCTTTTCCTATAACAGAAATAGGGGTTCAACCCCTATATTTTTTTAATTTTCTTTTCTTTATTCTTTTTCTTCCCATGAATATGTTGATTTTCTATACTTTAAGATGAACTTTATAATATGAAAATTATGGATAATTATTAAGGAAATATGGTTATGGAACCTAGGGAAACACCTTATGACACATGTTTTTTACTTAAAAAAGAAAATCCATTGCCTAGGCGACACCTAGAAAACTAGGCAACAAAGTGCCCCCCCTATCGCCTAGCCTCACCTTGGCACCTTGAAAGTTGTGTTAGAGATGTGCTCAAAATGTTCTAGAATTTTCTTTATTTCTATATTTTATCTATTTTTAACTTTTTAGTATTTAATTATGGCATCATGGATTCACCTATTAGACAAAATTATTCAACTACTTAACTACCACCTGGAAAAGCACGGGTTTCAGTTTTAGTTTGATTTAAAAAATATAAGTTTTATACAGTTACACTATTAATATTAGTATTTGTGGGTCTAATTAGTGGAATTTAATAATGAAAGACAAAAACACCTTAAATTAGGATTCAATGAAAGTTAATGCCTTAAATATATGAGAGTTAATGAGGGAATGAAATGCATCTAAAAGTAGCATCTAAATTATTTAATGAGGGAATGAAATGCATCTAAAAGTAGTATCTAAATTATAATTTTTTACCCTCAAGAGAGAGAGAAACCAAATTCATAACAAGGGGTATTTTAGTCAAGAAAAAGCATAAAAGCTATGGGAATATATTCACTTTATATCTGTTTTAAATTCTGTGTTTCATTTCCAAGACTAATGCAAATACTTTTTTATCATACTAATTTTTGTTTAATATGACAAAAACATATTAGAGATGTGCCCAAATTTTTCTTTATTTTTATATTTTATCTATTTCTGGCCTTTTAGTATTTAATTATAGCATCATGGATTCACCTTTTTGACATGTCGCTTGAACTGCTTAACTACCACCTACAAAAACTAGTTTAATTTTTTGGTTGATTTCAAAAATACAGGTTGTATACTATTAATATTGTCATTTGATATAATTAATGGAATTTAATTATGAAAGACAAAAATACTATAAATATAGGATTTAATGAAAGAGAACGATAATTAATGCATTGAATATGAAAATTAATGAGGGAATGAAATGCATTGAAAAGTAATATTTAAATTACAATTCTGCCTAGATAGAGATGGACCAAATTCATAAAGAAAAATATTTTAGTCAAGATAAAAATCCAAAAGCCTTAGGAGTATTTCACAATTTTTATAGTAACATAGGGTCACAATATAAACCACATCAAAGCAGGGGTGACCGAGTTTTATAGGGTACCAACAACATTAATGCCTACCCAAGCATAATATTATATGTCCAGGCCTGACCCTAAGTCGACCAAGATGGACAAATCAGATCAGAAATGATCATCCCTACATATCAAAGGCTTTAACCCATGGTTTTTAAAACTGACCCAAAGATCGAATCGGTCAGGGGTTTGATTACTGGATCGAATAGTCGGCTTGTTCTGACAAAATATAAAAAAATTAAAAAATAATCAAAACCGTCCGAATGATTAATCGCCTGAGTCAGCAGTTTGCTGACCAAAATCAATGGTTTTTTAAGAAATTTCAGTTTTGGGAAAAATCAAAACTGATCACCTAACCGGTTTCCAGTTTTTTCGGTCAGACCGTTTGGCCCGGTCCAGTTTTAAAAGCCATGCTTTAACACAAAAGTGCATCCATCTAGATTGGATCCAGATATCGTTCCAACCCCTTTTTCGATTTGTTATGGTGGATGTTATTGTTTGGTACCATGGTATTGCTTTAATATTTTAGCACCACCTGAGAGCCTTTCATCCAACGGTAGAAATTGTATTGGGTTAGAACTGCTTTAAGTTAAGATGGGAACATAACACCATACATTTGATATCATGTATGATGTAAGGACAAAAGATGTGATTAATGAACTGTCGAAATTAATTAGCAATTAATTCTTCAACGGAAAGAGATTCTTGAATCACATGATAACTACTAACTTCTAGGGGTAGAAATGAATTAAGCTTTTCATGACTTATTCTAGCCCAGTTTGCGAAAAGTTAGATTTGACTCTATTTAAACTGAACTTCAAGCTGAGTTTAAGCCCAATAAAACTTGGTTCATGAGGCTAGAAAATAATATATATATATATATATATATATATAAGAAATAATATTTTTATATGTACAGTTTTTTACATATATAACTTTTTATCTTTTATATAAAGTTTGGCCCATAGTAGAACTTGAGTCAAGCCAAACTTAAAGATATGAGTTTTTGATCAGCTGAATTCAAGCTCAAGTCTCTAACTCTAACTTAATCCTTATGTTTTTTTGTCGAAAACTGAACTCGACTAACCAAGTATTTGGCTCAGCTCAACTAGAATTCACCCCCTAATGGCTTCTACGTGTCCAAATCATTTTTTGTGTTTTGTGTTCAATATTTCCTCCTCAAATATAACGCCATATAGTACCAGTTAAACACTAACTTCACTGGTCACGTAAAAATATACTGATCTAAAATGTTGGTTATTTTAGAAAGGCATTCAAATCCAAATGAACCCAAATCCATAACTAAGTGGGACCCAACAAAAAACCCAAATCCAATTTGTTTACGGATACGGATTATTTTGACAAATATATTCCAAACTTGTTAAATATGGACACAGTACTGGATATATAGGGTCTCAATCCAACCCGTTTGCACCGTTACATGTCCTATAAAAAACACATCGCGGCTTGGCACATTCAATATCATTCATTCATTCAAGTTTCTTCTCTCAGTCTCAGCTAGACCTAGCCATGGCAACCACCAAGTTTAAGTTAAACACCATGCTTCTGACCTTCTCTTTGATTGTTCTCGTCTCTCTTTTCGCACTCCATGAATGTAAGTCTGGAAGCTTTATTTTCATTTTCTTTCTTAATTAATATTCTCACTGCTGATCACTATTATGATCATCAATATTATACTGGTGGATGTTGTTGATGATGATTTAGATCTATCTCAACTGTGAAAAATTAAACAGGCAAAGAAGATGGAAGCCGGGATCAAGTTTCAAAGGCGAAACGTATTGTTCTGGACAATAGCAAAATTCATGTTAGTCCATGCTTCAGGGCATTTTGTAACAGTGACATAAGCCGGTGTTGGTGTTGCATAACCGCGCCACGTCCCACTAAAACTTGTTGGGATCTGAGAGAAACTTGTCTCCAGAACTGTGCTCCCTTACAACCTCCTCAGCCTCATCCATCTCCATGATTAAGTCTTGCTTTGCTCCATCTCCTCTACATGTGTTTGCAGACCTTTTGTTTGATGAAATAATTGCAATAAAGAATCAGATTTTGTGGACTTACTATTATATATGCTCCAAAGTCTTCATTTATCTTTGCTTCTGTGGATATTTGCGTACAATCTGTCGTCGTTTTGTAACAATTTTGAGTCTGTTTGGCATCGTTGCCATTGCTCTAGAAAATTGTGCTGCCACATCGGAAAAAACAGTGCTCTAAGTCATGCCTCAGAAATCAGGAAGGTGTAGCTTGGAACAATGCCAAATTTGGTGTTTTCTGTAACTGCAGCTTGTTGTTGCCAACAGGGATGTGAGGTGGCAGTGATGTGGCATTGAATAATGGGTACCAGTGCTGAAAGCGTTTTTTGGAGCATTGGTATCAAACAGAAAAAGTTATTGTTGCTCTAGGAACGTTCAACCTGGCAGCAACAATTCCAAAAAAAAAAACACTGTTTTCTCAGAAAATGGTGTTTCCAACCCACACATTGAGAAAATGGTGTTGCATCTGCAGCATCTATGCCAAACATATACTTTAACAACCCTCTACATTTTAAACCTTAATTATGAAATTATGGATCGACCCATTTGACCCAAAATATTTGAATTGTTGATCAGCCACTCAAATAAGAAAGTAGTTTCATTTCAATCGGTTTTATATTTTATATTCAATTTTCTTCATCGATAAAGATGCTTCTTATTTATCATACTTATTTTTGTTTATTATGATAAACATATAGTATCAGAGGTTGGCCCAAAATTTTCTGTAATTTTCTTTATATTTTTTTTGTTTATCTATTTCTAAATTTTTACCATTTAATTGGGGCATCATGGGTTAACCCATTTGACCCAAATGGTTGAACTACTTACCCACTACCTACATGAAATAGAAAACAATCTTGCTTTTGGGTCAATTTTAAAAATATAGGTTTTTATACTATATATTAAAAATATCATGTATGGCCGTATAAGGGCTAGCTAGTGGAATTTAATGTTGAGAAATAAAAATAACTTAAATATAGAATTTAATGGGAAACAATGAGATCTAATGCTTTAAATATGGGACTTAATGAGAAGAAACTCACCAAACCATGGTAGTATTTGAATTGCCTTCTTGATCCTCACAATAAAGAGAGATCAAATTCAAAAAGATGAATATTTTAGTCAAACAATTCTAGAAATCTCTGACCTTATTTGTACTTTTTATTTTCTTTATTTTTTGTATTTTTATCTATTTTGAAAATTTTACCATTTAAATTTGGCATATGGAGTTTACCCATTCAACCCAAATGGTTAAATTTCTTATCCACCACCTATATAAAAAAAGAATAGTTTTGCTTATAGGCCAATTTTAAAAAAATATATCTTTTCAACTATTAAAATTATTGTCTATGGATTTACTTAGTGGAATTTAATGTTGGAAAACAAAATTAACTTAAGTATAGAATTTAATGAGAGAAAATGGCATTTAATGCCTTAAATATGGGACTTAATAAGAGGGAATTCAATGAATTGAATGATAGCATTTAAATTACCTTTTTGGCCCTCATATAGAGAGGGGCCAAATTCGAAAAGAGGGATATTTTAATCAAAAAAATCCAAAAGTCTAATCCCCCCCTCATATTTTTTGTTGTAGTATATATATAGATATAGATTTGTCTTATTTATATCATTTTATGGGACAAATTAAGAAACTTTGCTCTAAATAAATAACCAATGGGCAGGAGGATCCGAGTCATTATTCAAGGCATTTGGCATTCCTTATTTTTAGGATTCATCTCCTTTTTGCTGTTAAAATTCCCCTAAGAATACTAAGTTTTTAACTGCAAAAAGGATATAAGTCTTTAAAATAAGGAATGCAGGCATGAAGCCTTAGCTGAATTAATTCTTTTTTTTTTATTTATTTTCCTTCCTAATCAAAGCACATGGTTGTTGAACTATGAATTAATTCCAATCTCAATTTTTCTTTTTAATATTTGACAATTTTAACATAGAATGCTAGTAAGCAATTACTTCATGCAACATTTTTCCACCTATCCAATTTATGTTGTGTTTGATACCATTGTTGTTTATACCATAAACATTTTGGGTTGGTCAATATAAATTGTTTTTTGGCATACATTTGTTATTTGAGGCTATTTATAGTTGAAGTACATATACATTAAAAATGCATGTGTAAGAGGTTGTTTGTAGAAACATCAAATTGGTTATTTTTTACCCAAGGGGTGAAGTCTAATCATTATGGCTGAAGTAACTCTCACATGTGATGTAACAACCCATATTCCTCACAAATTTGTATTGATCAACCCATAAAAGTTTCAGGTAAAAACAGCAATGGTACCAAACACAACCTTAGTCATTTGGTTGTTCATTGTTTTTTTTATATAAGATTATCATTAAGCCAACAAGAAAACTAAAGAAACAATTAACAGTCAAGTAATGTTGTGTTATATCTGGAATGTGACCAAGACTTAATGGATCAGAGGAATTTATCCTATTGTTATAAACCATGAGTGTACCTTAAAAGAGAGGGGTGCTTATTTGTCAAAAACCCCAAGTTAAAGTATTTAACCTGCTTTTTAAGTGCTATTATCTAACACTCATCATGCTTTTTTTTTTTACATTTCTCTTAGGCCCCGTTCGCTTTTCGGTAAATTACTTATTCAGGTAAATGCAGTTACCTAACACTTACCTGGGTAATGTATTTACCCGTGTTCTTTTATTTCTCATGTAAATAAGGCAATGACCATTTTAGCCATAAAAATCCATTATTAAAAGGGCATTTTTATCCCATTCAAGTATTAGCAACTTTCCCCCTAGGTGGGAAAGTTATTTACCCACCTAGGAGATGGGTATCACTTACCCGGATACCCAAGAAAATAAACTTTCCTTGGTCCCCACATAAATCTAAAAAAAGAATATAGGGGTCAATGGGAATCAAAATCCCATTGACCAACTTTCCCCCTCTCAAAATTCGAAAAAAGAATGCCCCCTTAAGCTCACCATGACTTCTCAAAACCTCTAGAGAGCTTTCTTGTCCTTGTTAGTTTTTATTATCCAAAACTCACCTTATGTTAGATCATCATTAGTAGTCCTTGACAAAAATTGTCCATATACGAATTTAAGTAAATTAAATAACCAAACTACCCATAAAAGGTGAGAAAATTTCTAAGGGCTCTATTCATGGCGAGCATGGATCTTTAGCATTTGCCAATCTGTACAATATATTGCACTTCCAATCATACAACAATACATACTGCATATTTTATACCTATTGTTGCTTCTTAGTTGTACGAGTGATAGTTTGAAACTTTTATTTGTCTAAAATACCCCTATTTTTGAATTTAATTTCTCCTAATTGTAAGGGTAGAAAATGTAATTTAAACAATTACTTTTACCTCAATCAATTACCTCTCATTAAATCTTATATTTAATGTACTAACTCCCATTATCTTTCATTGAATCCTATTATTAAATAAAGTACCCTATTGCTGAATATGGTCCCTCTTTAATTGTGAGGGCAAAAATGTAATTTGAATTACTACTTTTCACCACATCAATTCCCTTTTATTAAGTTCAATTGTTTCTAAGGCATTTGTCCATAAGATTAATTTTGCATTTATTCATTTGTTAATTTCATTAATTAAAATGATGTCATCAACGAACAACATGCACCATTGGACCTTCTCCTAAATATGCTTAGTTAATTCATCTATGACAAGTGCAAATAAAAAAAAGACCAAGTGTTGAGACTTGGTAAAGCCTCATCATAATTGTAAAATCCAATGTCTCTCTGACAAATGTTTTTAATATCGGTTATTGCACCATCATACATATTCTAAACTAGTAAATATGTACATGTAGTGCATTGACAATTTCAAATAACAATAATAATTTCAATATCTTTATTAGAGCACCCATAAAATATAAGTAATCAAATTACGGTGTGCTGTGAAATTTTATATTTCACTTTCATTGTTAATAAAAATATTTCTTAGTTAGCATATTTATTTATGTTTAATATGATAAATATATAATATTAGAGATATGCAAAAATTTTTGTGTTTTATATTTTTTATATCTTTCTATTTTTTGAGTTTTTGTTATATAGTTATGGCATCATGTGTTAATCTACTTGACTTGAAAGAAAAAAGTTATCTCATTTTTGGGCAACTTTCAATTTTCTATTCTATTTTCATGATTAGGTTTAAAAATAATTTTTGTTTATCACTTATATTTGTTTAATATGATGATTTTGTAATATCTTAAATATGTCAAAAAGTTCCATAAATTTTATGTATTAATTTTGTATTTTTGTATTTATATCTAACTTTTTAAATTTTTTTGGTAACCCTAACATTTTAATCTTTATTATTTTTTTGGTTGACCCATTTTACCCAAACGATTAGACCGTTATGGTGCAAGTCAAGTAGGTTTGGCCAAGTTTAAGCTCAACCTAGGCCCAACCTTATACACTGGGGCTAACACTTGAGACCAAGGCAAAGTCTTATCTGTAGCACTGAAATTTGATGCACTTAGGTTCGACTTGAACTTGGATTTGACAATCAGCCATTTGACAAAATTTGACACAAATATGCATATAGTGTATATACATACATGTATATAAATATGTCTCCATATATGTATGAATGTGTATGGTGAGACGTGACTTAGTCTACCTAAGGGTTAGGCTCAACTTGAAACCCATATAGACTTGTATATGGACATGGGTCATTTTTGACAAATATTCCAAACCTATTAAATATGGATACAGTACAGGATAAGGGTCTCAATCCAACCCGCACCGTTACATGCCCTATAAAAAACACATCGTGGCTTGCCATATTCAATACCATTCATGTATTCAAGTTTCTTCTCTCAGCTAGCCATGGAAAGTTGGAAGCCACCAAGTTAAACGCCATTCTTCTGGCCTTCTCTTCGGTTGTTCTCTTCTGTCTGTTTGAAAGCTTTGTTTTCATTTTCTTTTTTAATTAATGTTCCCACTTTCTTTTTTAATTAAGAGTAAATTACAAAGACCCCGGTACTGTAATATCAATAGCAAAGACCTTTATACTTCAATTTGCAATAAAGACCCCTTGAACTTTAGCCGTTAGATAAAGACCTCCTTCCATTTATATTCCGTCAGTTAACTTCAAAAAAATATTTTCATTCAATTATTTTAATTTTTTAAATCTCCAAATTACCCTTTCCAGCAAATTAGCTTGGCAAGACTAACGGTGTCAGCTCTCGGCATAGCCGACAAGGAAGGGAAGAGAGGCACCGCCGGCAAAAGACGTAAAAAGAAAATCCGAGACTACAAGCATCTCTCCCCACTCATCTCTCTCGTGGCCCCTGCCACCACCACCGTCCACTCATCTTTTCCGGTTGGCTCACGTCGCTCCATTCAAGTCTGTTGGGAGGTGATTTGGTCTTGACCCAACTGGTTCCTGTCGTGCTTTCTACACGGTCTGTGAGTTGGTGAACAATCAGCTTCCTCGTTTGCTTGAATTGACCTCTGGTTTTAACTTTTAAGAGAACTACTGAAGGTTTTAGTTGGATTTTGCTCCTGAACTGTTGTGGCATTCAGGGCTTCAGTAAATTTCATATTGATGTAAATGGGTTAGGGAAGGATAGGGCCATTATTGTACATGCGTTGGTGGATTCTGAAGGTAGGTTCTTGGACATTTCTGCTAGTTGGCCAATTTCAATGAATCCATGCACCATTTTACGCCAGACGAAATTCTTTTTGTAGGTTGAGGAATCCAAAGAACTGTTGAATGAACCTCTCTCTGAGCTGAGTGAGGGCAATTTGGTTCCTCAATATGTATTGGGGAGCTCTTGTTGTCCTCTTTTACCTTGGGCTATCACACCTTTCAGCAAGCCACGCAAGGATGATGGTTCAAATTCTATGCAAGTGGCATTTAATTCTGCTCATAATCACAGAATCGAATTGGTTAGCTTGCGAGGGTGAGGGCACGTTGGCGGCTTCTTTCTGTGAAATGGAAAGAGAAATGCACCGACTCCTTCCCATTTGTTATTTGTTACGGGTTATCTACTGCATGCTTTTCTTGCCAAGCAGAGTGAGCTGCTATCAGATGAAACTGAGGATTATTTGATGGAACAGAAGTTTCCTCTGTTTGATGGGGAAGGGAAATGAGAGTGGAGAAAGGGTCAGAGCTGAACTTGCTTCGCACTTGAGTCTTGTAAGCTAGAGGAGATAAACGCTACGTGCCAATTATCAGTTGTTTTTGCCTTTTACTATGTCTGTAAATATAGATGTCTTGCAGTTCTATATGCTCAATTGTACTTTTAGATAGCTCCTCTTGAATGCGTTCATTTGCGCACTTTACTTATTTTGCTCTTCTACTCATTTTCTTTGTTATATTTTAGAGAAGAAATTTAGCATATTTCCAAAATTTTAGAGCTTGATCTAATCTTACATTATAGAACCATTAGATGTTAAATGTTTTCCCCTGTTAGTATGCATTTGTTATTGCAAGTGCATACTAATGAAACAGAGAATGTCAGGGGAGGGAGGATGGCAGAGAGAGAGAGAGAGCTACTGATATTTCCTATTTAAGCATTGTCAATACAAAATTATGTAAAAGGCTGAATGTAGAGAAAGCAAATGCATCAAAGGAAAAATATTACAACCACTCTCCAAGATTACAATATGAATCAACTACTTCCAAACCTCTCTGTAACTCATCCAAACAACTTAATGGTGGGTTAGGTAATACCGGTGCTATGTTGTGTTGCTAGAAGTTTAACAGTCAAACCTCTAGTATTGTTGGGGTTAGAGTTAGACCTGTAAACTTGTGATCGATCTTTTTCATCACAAAGGACTTATTATATGTAATTTCTGCCTTTTGTGATAAGGGTATCCATAAACTTAAGAATATCTTTTACTACCGATTTGAGGTCGTCTATGTGAATTTTGAGCTCTGTTTCAGTACTGTAGCAACAGTTACTATTTACGTTATTTTTTCATTAAAAAAAAATGAGTACACAAGTATTTCTGGGTCACCAATAAATTTGTCGCAGATTGTTTCTTTTCCATGATGATTAAAGGTTTTTTTTTGGGTTTTTTGTGATGATTAAAGGTATTTTTAGGCCAGTTAGGTATTAAGAGAGAATGGCAAGAAAAAGAATATAAAGAAAGTTTAATGGGGTATTTTGGTAATTTAATGATTTCTGTTATCTGATTTAGCGGCTGAGGGGTATTTGTCACAATATAAAAGTTCAGGGGGTCTTTGTCGTAAATTAAAGTATAGAGGGGTCATTGTCACTGACCCTATAGTACAACTGTACAAGGGTTACAACTGATGGCTATTATGATCATCAATATTGATGAATGTTGTTGTTGATGATTTAAATTTTAACCGGGAAAAAAACAAGCAGTGAAAATGGCAGTTTCAAAGGCGAAAGGTATTGTTTTGGACGAAGGTTTTTAAAATCGAACCAGTTAAGGGTATGGTTCTTAGGTCAAATGGTCTGACCATTCAAACTGAACAGACAGCCCATTCTGACAAAAAAATAAAAACCAACCAAACCATTCAAACCGACCGCCCAGGTCAGTGGTTTGCTGACCAAATCAATGTTTTTTGGAAAAATAACGGTTTTGTGGTAAAATGGAACCAGTCACCTGACCAATTCCCAGTTTTTCTGGTCCGATCATCCGGTCCGGTCCAATTTTGAAAACCATGTTCTGGACAATAGAAAAACCCATGTTTCTCCATGCCTCACGTCATATTGTGGCAGAGGCAGAGGCATAAGCGAGTGTTGGTGTTGCCTAACAACGCCACAGCCCTTTAAAACTTGTTGGGCTCAAAGACAAACTTGCCTTCAGAACTGCGCTCCCATACAACCTCCTCAAACTCATCCATCTCCATGATTAAGTCTTGCTTTGCTTCGTCTCTTCTACATGTGTTTTTCAGACCTTTTATTTAATGAAATAATTGCAATAAAAAATCAAATTTTATGGACTTATTATTATAATATGCTCTACAAACCTCATTAATCTTGGCTTCTATGGATATTTACATACATTGTTGTGGTCTTGTAACAATTTTAACAATGCTCTACATTTTAAACTTTAATTATGACATCATGGATTGATCAATTTGACACAAAAACATTTGATTTGTTGACCAGTCACCCCAATAGGAAAGTAATTTTATTTCAGTCAATTTTATATATATTTTTATATCCAATTTTTTTCATTAATGAAGATACTTGTTATTTATCATATTTTTGTTTACTATGATAAATATATAACATCATAGATGTGTCCAAAATTTTCTATAATTTATGTTATTTTTTCATTTTATCTATTTTAAAATTTTTACCATTTAATTAAGGCATCCGGGTTTACCCATTTGACCCAAATGGTTGAACTGCTTATCCACCACCTACATGAAAAAGAAAACAATTTTGCTTCCGGGTCAATTTTAGCCAAACAAATTCCAAAAGAGTCTAAGTCATCCATCATAGTTTTTATTGTAGCATATATATATATATATATATATATATATATATATATATATATATATATATATATATATAATATATAGAGAGAGAGAGAGAGAGAGAGAGAGAGAGAGAGAGAGAGAGATTTCTTATTTCTTTCATTAACCAGAATTTTACTAGAGAAATCATGGGGGTAGTTCTACAGCGGAAGAACCCATGCGATGTCCAAGCCAAAGGAGGCCAGGACAAGGCTGATGTGTGTTGGAGAGCTAGGTGTTGCCCGATGAGATGGCTCCACCAAGGTCAATGGCATTGGATCATGACCTCATTGTGCAAGGTCGAGGCTCTCTACTAGCTCTTGCTGGTCCATGGGATGCACCTCTTACATGCCAAATGGGGACAGCCATGATGTGAGACAACTTGGAGCCAATGAGAAGGCACACCTATATGTCGACGATGATAGGCAACCGCTGGGCTGGAACACACCTGTGCACTATGGGCAACGGGGTAGCTCATTCAGTTTAGACATGGAGCTGGCATGGAGAAGGGACATGCTTAGGCTATGTCCACATGCCAAGCCTCCCTTCAATGTTAGTGGCACGATGTCAATCCATGCATTATCCCCATGAGAAACCCCGGTAGCCATGCTAGTCATTAACCAAGGACGCCCCGCAAGGGAAGTTGGTCTAGGAGTACCAAGCTCAGGAACCCAAGGATGTCAACCACCCCTCCTCAAAGAGCATGTTAAGCTTTTGGTGGTCTGCCAATAGGAAACATGACTTCTCTCAATAATCATACTAGCAAAATTTATGATTGCGCCACTCAACGTAAGCCCACCAAGCATAGGAAAGGCTAAGCCTGTGTCAGACCATGACAAACTCCCCTACTCAATCCATTATCGTCCTCGACAATGGCTCCTTTGTGAATGGGCGTATGTGTCCCATGCCATCCACGTGTGCTCCAGTTAAGGGTCACCTGGTCAACCCGGGTTTCACCTATGTTGGTGTCCATGTATTGACGGAACCATTTCACCATGCCGGCATGCCTAGACTTCACCCACTATGTTGAGGTTACTCAAACCACACAATGGCTATGCCGTCGAAATGTTTGTTAGAAGGACCCTCGAAGAAATTGAGTGTGTGATACTTCGCGGTGGTCCACCCCATGTATTCTTTACCTCAAGACTTGATTGTCTTTGTGGTAGCTTTTCGGTGGTGCTACCGATCACGATGTGATAGGTCTTCTCCTGCTGTTGGTGTAGTGTGTTGGGTACTCTTTCACCATGTTGGCCTACAGACTTCACCTCGCCATGTCCGGGTTACTCAAACCTAGTCATGGCTTATGCTCTCTTGGCCCTTGAAATTACACTTCATCTCACCAAGTCGAGTTACCTCTTCGCTCCAAGGGGGGCCCAATGTGTGCTCCCTTAAGGATCCGACCGAGTTATGCGCAAGTGTGGCAATTTTTACCCATGATGTTGCTAAACATGCACTCGCCTTTGTGATGTGTGGTTGCTTCTGCAAATGTTCCACCTAGTGTGAACTGAGCATATCCTCCGATGCATTGCCAGTGTAGGGCCACCATGCTCCAATGCCCAACGTACCCACATTCCTAATATTCCAATATTATGACTTCAACCAAGGACCCTTTTATGATGCAAATGCTACCACTTCAATGAAATTCCTTGACTAACCGTCAATGCCAACCAATTTTGGATCATTGTCCCCGTCTTAATAGTGCCTCAAACAAGCTATGGAACAAAGGATCATCCGTCATGAAACCAAGATGCAGGAGCACCACCCACACCTCACTAATTGAATAGTGATAGATGTTCGTGAGGAAGCATGGCACTCCCCCACTCAGACCACCACAATATGCCTTCCATAAAATGGTCCATGCATCTACCCCAACATGAGCACTGCTTCGGGGTCATTGGAATGGGGACACGTTAAATGGCCTCTTGCCAGGCCTGATGTATATGCTTGCTTATACCCAAGTGGGAGTGTCGAGGGGCCGCACCCCACGATGTGCTGCTTGTCGAGATGACCGATTCAACTGGCTCTATGTGCTCTTATGCCAATTACAGGAGTAGATGGCTAATCTACTCTAATACCAACCGCAACAACAATTGGGTGATTTGCTCTAATACCAACTACAACATTTGGCTAATTGGCTCTGATACCAAATGTCACGAGGGTAGTTCTACAGTGGACGAAACTCGTGCGATATCCAAGACAAGCTTGATGTGTGTTGGAGGGCTAGGTGTTGCCCGATGAGATGGCACCACCAAGGTTAGCGGCACTAGATCATGACCTCATTGTGCATGGTCAGGGCTCTCTATTGGCTCTTGCCGGTCTATGAGAGGCACCTCTTACGTGCCAAAGGGGGACGACCATGATGTGAGGCGACTTGGCACCGATGATAAGGGACACTTGTATGTCGAGGATGATAGGCAACCGCTGGGCCAGAACACACTTGTGTGCTATGGGAAACAGGGTAACTCATCCAGCTTAGACATGGGGCTAGCATGGTGAAGGGACATGCTTAGGCCAGGCCCATATGCCAAGCCTCCCTTTAGTGTCGATGGCATAGTTCCGATCCATGCACTATCCCCATGAGCATGTGTGTGCCCATGAGGAAACTTGGTAGCCATGGTAGCCATTAACTAGGGCCGCCCTGCAAGGGAAGTTGGTCTAGGAGTGTCAAGGTCAGGCACCCAAGGAGGTTGACCACCCCTCTTCAAAGAATACGTTAAGCTTTTGGTGGTCTGTCAATAGAAAACATGACTTCTCTCAATAATCATACTAGCAAAATTTATGATAGTGCCACTCAACGTAAGCCCGCCAAGCGTAGGCAAGGCTAAGCCTGTATTAGACTGTGACAAATGCTCCATCTCCTCTATATGTGTTTGCAGACCTATTTTTCAATCAAAACCCCCTCCAAATTCTCAAGCTTAATTAGATGAGTTCATTTGTTTCATTTTATTCTCCTTCCTAATCAAAGCACAGGGTTGTTGAATTATGAATTAATTCCAATTTCAATTTTGATTGTTAATATTTGACATAGAATGCTAGTAAGCAATGACTTCATAGAACATTTTTCTACCCATCCAATTTAGGTTGTGTTTGGTACCATTGATGTTTCTACCTGAAACATTTTGGGTTGATCAATATAAATTGGTTATTGGCATACAAATATTGTCATTAGAAGCTATTTATTGTTGAAATAGACATTAATTAAAAATGCATGTATGAGAAGTTGTTTGTAGAAACATTAAATTGGTGATTCTTGACCTAAGGGGTGAAGTCTAATCATTCTAGCTGAAGTAACTCTTACATGTGATTTGACAACTTATATCTCTCACCAATTTGTATTAATCAACCCAATGATGGTACCAAGCACAACCTTAGTCATGCGTTGTTCGTTATTGTTTTTATAAATAAGATTATCATTAGGCCAACAAGAAACTAAAGCAACAATTAATAGTCAAGTTATGTTGTTATATGCGGAATGTGACCGTGACTTAATGGATGAGAGATTTATCCCGTTGTTAGAAACCATGAGGGTATTTTAAAACAGAGGGGTACTTGTTTGCAAAAATCTGAAGTTAAAATATTATACCTGTTTTGTAAGAGATATTATCTAACACTCATCATGCCTTTTTTCACATTTCTCTTAAGCTCACCATGACTTTTCAAAACCTCTAGAGAGTCTCCTTGTCCTTGTAAGTTAGTTTCTATTGTCTAAAACTCACCATTTGTTAGATCAACATTAGTGGATCTTTAACAAAAATTGCCCATATAAGAATTTAAGTAAATTACATAACCAAACTACCCCTAAAAAAGGTAGTGGCTCAGTTCATGGAGAGCATGGGTCTTTGGCACTTGCCATTCTGTACAATATTGCAATTCCAATCATACAACAATACATCATCATTGCATGTATGAATGATAGTTTGGAACTTTTATTTGCCTAAAATACCCCTTATTTTTTAATTTGATCCCTCCTAATTGTAAGGGTAGAAAATGTAATTTGAACAACTGCTTTTACCTCGTTCAATTCCTTCTCATTAAATCTTATATTTAAAGCATTAACTCCATTTTATTAAGTTCAATCGTTTCTAAGGCATTTGTCCATAAGACTAATTTTGCATTTATTCATTTGTTAATTTCATTAATTAAAATGACGTCATCAACAAACAACATGCACCATGGGACTTTCTCCTAAATATGCTTAGTTAATTCATCTATGACATGTGCAAATAAATAAGGGCCAAGTGATGAGACTTGGTGAAAGCTCATCACAATTGTAAAATTAGTGTCTCTTTGACAAATGTTTTTAACATCGGTTATAGCACTATCATACATATTCTAAACTAGTAAATATGTACATGCATTGAATGTGGCAATTTCAAATAACAATAATAATTTCAATATCTTTATTAGAACTCATAAAAAATAAGTAATCAAATCATGGTGTGCTGGTGGATTTTTATATTTCACTTTCTTTCTTAACAAAAATGCTTCTTAGTTAACATATTTATTTATGTTTAATATGGTAAATATATAATATTAGAGATATGCACAGGTTTTTGTGTTTTTTATATTTTTTAGTTTTTATTATAAATAACATTATGTGTTGATCTATGTGACTTGAAAGAAAAAGATTATCTCATTTTTGGGCAACTTTCAATTTTCTATTCTATTTTCATGATTAATAACACCCTTCCAACATGATCGGACACCACACTTCTCATACATGGTGGGTCCTACTGTTATTGTGGGTCCCATTCTCATGGTGAGATGTGTGGTGCCATGATGTCGGGAGATGTTTCCAATGTGCATCTGGATGTCATGTGTGCCAAGTTTTTGCTTGCGGGAGATTTGGGCTTCTACTTTAATTGAGTTGGAAATATTTAAGACAGGTTTACATGTGGCACATGCTAAATCATTTTTCAAAGAATAAAAAATAAAAAATAAATTCAAAAGAAAAAAAAAAATCGAGTGAGGATTTTGGAGCAAAAAAGGCTACATGACGTGACTTAATTTTTTATATATTATGGTATGGGCCTGAAGTGCTGGGCCAGGCCCCAAGGCTGATGTGGGCCTGAGCTTTGGCTAGGCCTGAAGAAAAAACCCAAGCCAAGCCTATTTTTCATGGTAAGTTCATCAAAGGAATTACTATTAACATATGACTATCCTCATCCAAAATGACTTTACAAGAGATTAGATGGATGACTGCAAGGTGCCATGAGCGGTTCCTGGGTCAACCGGTCTGGTCCAGTTTTAAGGAATTGAGGGTTCGTTTTTTGGATTTTGAGAGGGGGATAGTTGGTCAATGGAATTCACAAAGGGGAAAGGTGAAAATTATCATGATTAACAATTTTATAATCAGTTGATTGGTTATAAATTTTACTGATATCACGTCTTTCCAGTATCATAGTCAAACCCTAATAAAAAATTATCTCCCTTTCTTAAGATTTTTATAGAAGCATCTTTAAAGAAAACAAAAAATTAACTAGTGCTTCTTTTCAATGTACTAGAATTCTTTACATGACCTTGATTAGTGTTTCAATGTTTACTTTATCAACTAGAACAAATAATCACGATTAACAATTGTCCTAAGAGGGAAGGGGAAAATTATCTGGAATAGTGAAAATAGTGTTTATATGCCCTCTTCTGCTTGAACATTTACCACATATTCTGTATAAAACATGTATAGAAAATACCAATATTCCTGTTTCAAAAATGATTCTACCCATTCTCATCTTATCATGACCATTTTTCTCTAGATATTTTACAAAAAGGAGAGGAAAGTAGAGTTTGGGTCCAGAAAAAGGAGCAAAACCACAACCTATGACCATTTTACTTCCAGAACAGCACCTTTGTTCTATTGCTGGCTCTGGCATTACTCTGCATTCTGTGTGCCAAGTTTACTAATTCCAATTAATGAGACTTTAAACACTTTACAGTGAATAGAAGAATGACTTCAATTATTGTGTCTGCCTTTCTATTCAGTAAATAGCATCAGTAAGCTTGAGTTCAGCCCCTACACTTTTAGAACTAAACCAATAGCCTCTCCAAGCCACCGAATAACTGTCATCTGATGAATCTGGAAAACCCACATGACAATTTACCCTGCATTAATGAATATTTTGTCACTGGATCTGTTGAAAAAGAATTCGATGACACCCACTGTTCAAAATACAAGAATGATTGCAATCAGTCAAATAATTATGACAAAAATACTGAACCTGTCAACAAAACATACCCACAATTACTATATAATCAGGTTACAATTCTAAAATTTGGAATTAGATTTGAAGGATGTGTGGTTCTATATCCTTGTCACAGTAGTCTGATTCTGACAAGATATATCCAAGGCTCACCAATTATAAACTGATCCACGGTTCATAGGCAGGTACAGCCTTGGTAGCTAAGATTTTGACTTCCAAATTCCAAGCTTTCAGCCAATACAACAATTTAGTTGCAAATCTGAGAAAACAAATAGACTGCTATAATTTTTCTCCTTAACAATCATAAATCATGTAAAATCCCTGTTTGTCTTGTTGTCAAACAATGATACAAGGTCAAGGGCATACAGATCAAAAAAAAAAAAAACATATGGTACTGCCAAATGCTAATTTAAATTTAAGAATGCCATAATTATATGACATGGAGATAGAGTAACTAAGACTCTAAAATCTAGTTTCTGCATGTTAACTCCTTACAAATTAAGTTGCATGGCATAGCTTTAAATCATAGTGCCCATTTGGGAGGGCTTTCAGGTAGTGACTTCTGGCTTTGTGAGATGGGCCCCATCTGCATCTGGACAGCCCATAAACCAAGTTTGGTGTGAACTCCAGACAGTCCAACATATCTGTCTTTTGGACAGAAATAGTGTTTTCTGCTGAAGCTTCTTTTAATGGCTTCTCCAAAGCAGCTCGGTGAAAACAGATCAATCCAAGCTTCAATCCTCCCAAACAGACCCTGAAAGCTCTAAAATCAAACCTTTCAACAATTAACAGAAATTTTTTCACCTTAATATTTTCTTTGTTTACAAACTCAACTCGTGAACGAAATGCATGTCTGAATCAGTTTAACTAGAATAAAGTTCTGGTAGGCTTAAGATGTGAACTGGCCAGTCTGGCCAAACATCATCTTGCCAACTCAGTCAAATCATTTAGGATTCTCATTAGATAACTTGACTAGCACAAATGGATTTCTTGAACATTCCATAATTTCCATTACATTTTGCCAATTACCAATTCATGTGTTTCTTTAAATACATTAGTGTAAGTAAAGCTTCTTAACATATTGATAATTTGAATTACATGTAATCAACTAATTGAGTTGCTAGTCTATTTCAGAGTTCTCAACCCATGGTCACCAATATGGGAAAAAAACAGTATGGCTCAAAATATCTCTAGTTATTTTATGAATAAAATATCTCTAGTTATATGTCATTATAAAGAACTAGCAATTCAATTAGTTAATTTATCTGTCTAGTTACATGTAATGGAAATACAGAAATTGAATTACCTCTATGCATGAACAACCAGTCTTTCGGTTGGAAGGGAACTCTTTTGTACATTCCTTTCATCTGTAAGAGTCTTATCTCCACCAGTAGAGTTCCATCCAGGATCTCGCTGTTCTTGATCCACAGGAAAGAAAAACGGATCAAATACAATACCTTCTTTTGCATCCTTATTCTTCAAGTTACTTTCAATACCATTGTAATCCAGATTCTGTAGTATTCCAGGAAGTGAAATACTCCCATCCTCTGCAAGTTTACTTCTCATTTCTAGGTCAACTTTTTCTTTTCGATTAATGATGCTTCCACCCCTCTTTGAAGCAATAGATTCTGCTTCTTCCTGATCATCCTCCACCACCCATGATCGGAAATCATTTAACGAAGGTGGTATTTTTGAGAAAAATAGTTCTCTAATGTTCCTCGCCATCCCTTTATTATATGGGTTCTCCTTCTTATCATAGCGGTACCGAAAGTTCTCATAAGTTGTCTGTAGAAAAGAAAGGTTCATCACATTAGGCAAATTAGGTTTTAAAAACCATGGGTTACAGAAAATACTAGAGCTATAGATGATACAATGTAAAAGCATATGAACTGTATTCTATCTAATTGATCTTTCATAAAACCAACGATAATAATGGACAAATATGAGTTTGTGGCGGTGACTATCAAGTATCAACTGCTTCTTCTAATTATTAATTAGGGGTATCCTTTTGAGGTTACAGTCTTACAGACCATGCAAGAGGGCACTTCTTACCTTGTTGCAGCAATTGATTTTGCATATAAATTTTTAATAAAACTAGTTTGAACCTTTTGCAATGTCTCATCATCCCCCCCCCCAACCCATCAAAGAGAAAAAGGGAAAGATAAGAAAATGGAGGTACTCAAAATAACAGTCCTATAATAGATCTATTCTCATTTTGTTTTTTTTTTTTTTAATTCTATTTATCAATTACAGATACTTCAAGAATACTTCTAGTATATAAGTTTCTGTCCAAACATGGGTACAATCTTATTTCATATTGTCAATTTGTCATGCTATTGTACCAAATTCAGTGACAAATATTGCATTAATACTAGCCTAGTGAATGGTGCATTTAGAAGAAAATTCGCAAATAATATAAATTCTATGACATCGAGCACGACGTATAAGTGGAAGGACATAAATTTAAAACTAGAATTAAAAGATAGTATAAGAATACTGGGATGGTTATTTATTTATTCATGTCCTGCATTTTGAGAAATGAAGGAGTTGCATTCCAGTTTCAAGGATCAGCATCTATATGTTTAGCCATGTCTGCAAATCTTATCTCATGGTAGAAAACATAAGAATGACTAGAACAACCCTGAAAGGTAAACCATTTTAATTACTCCAATTGATATGAGTTATCCTGATGATTCTATAATTGTCAAAATACCCAGATTTGAGACTTGCTGTCTGGACCAAAACTATAATATGGACACTTCAGAGCAGTTTTGTCCAGACAAAGACACTAGTCAGCAAAACATGGATATGACTGCATTTCCTAAAATCCAAAGCAAGAAGAAAGATCAAATATCCTGAACAATGCAAAGCAATCTTAAATGAATTTAATAATAGTATGAATCGGTTAAAACCTTGATTCATAAATTTTGATGAGTCAACCATGTTCAACATATAAGGATAGGAAAATTAAGTTCCAGTTAACTCTACAGAGAGTGTTGATGGTGGGTTTGAGAATTAAAAAATCAAATAAAATGATGAGAACAATATATCATTATTTCTCTTTTCAGCAGAAAATATTTAAATGTTCACCACTTCCAGAATCAAGATTTACATCTTAGGAGAAAGAAGATCACCTGGTTTGTGCAAATCAGATAGAAATGGAACATTGTTAGCCCACCAACAAACCAGATTGCTATGAAGCAGTAGACTATGAGAATAACTGATAGAACCTCATTTGACATAGTCTTCCACAGTGACCGCCCATTCCTTTGTTTAAGAAGATTGACCCAGGAAAATACAAAGACATACATGCACAAGAAGGTGGATGATGAAATAAACATGTAGAAAAACCTATAGTTACGCTGCAACCAGATTGACATGGAGAAGCTAGTTAGTTTCAAGCAAAAAGAAAGAACAAGCTTAACAGTTCTGTTCAGTGGAACTGGAAATCCAAATTTATGCATACTATTAAGTATGGTATGGAAATGAAATTTTCATACAAATTTTGTATAATGGAAATTTAAGAAATCTTTTCAGGGAGATTCTTGGTCAAAACTTAACCAAACCTAACAGATACCATCCCACTATCTGATCAAATCCATCATGTCTCCTGTTTCTTCTAGAAGGCCATGCTTGACCAAGAATTTCCAGCATCTTGTTGTAAAATCAGATTACACCAGCATTATGTTGTATCAGAATTTCCAGACCTATGGCAATAATGATGAGTATGGCATACCAGCATCATGTTGTAAAATCAGATGTATACCTTAAAACTGATGCATGATCATAACTTAGAATTTTGCAAGGACCTTACACAGAAAACTTATTATCCAGAAACAGGTTGCATTATCAACTAGATTGCTTGTTTTTAGATGGTCAGCATAAAGAAAATGAACAAAGGTTGGACTGACCTTATTACTAAAATAAAAAGTGTGTAGTCTCCATTTTATAACAGTTAATATTAAATGATCTTCAAAAGTTGTCCTAATCCTTAAACAAGACTACATTAGAACAACTTACCACTCCGATACACTGACCAACCCATGGACAGTGGTGATCAAACCTCTGTACACAATTGTTGCAGATTGAGCAATGAGAAGCACGAGGTGGACGATAAAGCAAACAAGTATCACAAAACTTCACTTTTACTATGTGACCATTTATTATCACATCCTTTGTACGGGGTAATCTTAATTGAGGAAGTCTTCCATTCACCCATTCCATAGATGAGGTAGACATATGACAAGATTCTTCTGATTCTGGAGGTCGTGCATTCCTGGGGACTATACCTGGATCTCTACCCGATGTCAAGAAAAGAAATGTCAAATCCTGCATGATTCATCAAAGAGTCAGAGTTAACCAGCAATGTGCCAAATATAATTGAAGAGAACTCATGCTAGCATAAAGCATTCAAAGATGGATTTGAACAGGTAGGAAAAACAACCTCCCATCATTAAAAAAAAAAAATGTGTACTGATTCTACAACCTAAACTTAAAATAGGCATCTCAGCCACTCTGTTACAAAATTGAGTTGGGTAGAGATTAGGTGTAATCAAGTTTGGGCCGTGGTGAGAAACTCTCAATTTAAATCCAGAAAGAGCAGGCATATTTATGTCAGGTCAAGAAATGATACCTTAGAGATATATAAATGGCACAGAGCAACCTTATAATTCAAATGTTAACAGGTCTTTCAATGTTTAAAAATGCATACGGTGCCAACATAAATACTGAACCTCTGAATCGGAGACACAATACACCACTAACACCAGAAGCATCCAATGAAGTAGAAACCCAATACTAGAAAATATATTTTGCACTCCAGAGAAAAAGGCTATTACCCAATGCAGGTTCTGGCTAACCAGGGGAGTGGATTTCATATGGACCTAACCTCTAAGAGAAGATAGCAAAACTGATGAAAAATGGCTAGTATAAGACTTAAGTGGGAAGAGGATAGAAATATTTACAGTTAGATGACATAAGCTACTTCTTTTACTTCCAAATTAAATTTGTGCTATCTTTCCTGAACTTGCAATCATCTCTAAACTCTAATAGATATTAGGACCATTCAGAAATATTAGTTTATTCTTAATAGATTTCATAAAGCATATAGTGATAATTCTGCATGCTAGTCAAAATCCCCAAAAATAATATTTTCTGCTGTGTTGTCTATAATGCATTGTGCAAACTTCAACCCTCCCCATGTGCCATTCATTCCCCAGGACATCTCAATTTAGACTATGTAAAACTAATGCATTAAAATTGCTCGATATATAAACTCATCAGTTCAATATTCCCAGTCAAGAATTAGCATATTCTATGAAAAGTGTTACTAGAAGATATTTGTCATTTCTATCACCCTTAAGAAACTATTAATTAGGCAGTGTTTCTGATCAGCACAGTCTTTTGAGGTTTGCCTAATTTCAGAGTGGCTAAATCAACTAGAATATATGGATGTATGAGGAATGGCATTGAACTGAATATTGATGAATCAAATAAAGAGTTACAATAGTTCATCCCAAAGTAAAATAGGGAGTAAACTGGAACTATGGAGATTCATTGAAATTGAGAATACACTGATAATCCTTAAAATAGAGATAATAAAAAAAATAAAGGGAAAGAAAGATATACTAACCAATATTGTTACAATCAATCCCACAGTTGGTATAGGATACCCAAGAAATTGTTCTGGGACTTTTGCTTTTGCAAAACTTTGTATGCAAAATGTTAGGGCGGGTCCGCCTATTAGGAATGTGGATAGAAACAGCGATGAAACATCGGGACCAAAGATCATTCTCCCACCACAAAAAAAATTCTGTCAACAAACAAACACACACACACACACAAAGCTTCATTAGTTAATAGTGTTTCATGCATGTGGAGTATATAAAATAATTAGACTATCAAGGTTCTATTACCAAGTGTCCAAAATATGTCTCAAGAATATTCATCACTTTATTACTGTTGCAGAAGATGGAGTATTGAACAAAAAAAAAAGTCCCTCACAATTCCGTAAATCAAAATGAAGCTTCCACAGAATGTCATGCCAGGAATATTAGGGCACCCAAATAATATAAAAAATAAAATAAAATTACTATATCATCATCCAAGATCTCCTTACTCCTAACCCATTGAAGAAAACACCAAGATGTAAGAGAGGAGTACAGTGAGGGGAAGGAGAGAAAATTTTGAACATTTTCTTCTACTTCATGGTATTTTGTGCTCTATAGTCTGGGGCCCTTGCTTCCATATAATGTAGGAGAGACTTTAATATCAATTTCAAAATCCATCACCCATCTACTAATATAAGAACAATTAAATGGCCATTAACTACACCACATTCTATTCAAACATGAATCACTATGCACAAGTTCTCCTTCAGGGTTTAAGAAACTTAGATATATATTGTTTAGATTTCTCTTAGATATATATTGCTTAGAATTCAAAACCCTCCACTTAAAATAATACTAGGTTACTGGAAAATCATGAATTTTTGGAAACTCTAACTAGAAAATTTGATTTTCTAATAAAACAAGCTTGTATCATTTATCCCAATCCCAATTAAATTTCTTATTATCATACTAAACAATGACAATCTGCAACCAAGCTATTGAAACCTTGGTCATCTGTTTTTTTATTGTGATTATACTAGAACTAGAAGAATATGGGAGATGGTGCCGATGCCAGAGATTATTTAGACTCAAGAGTTGTTTCAATGCAACTGTTTGGCAGCTATTCTCTCTCACCTTGCTTTCTGCACCACTGATTATCATGTATGGAAGGCAAGAAATACTCAGCTGTTTGGTGACCTATGGGGTAAAGCAAACTTTGTAGGTGCTGAATAGTTCAAGAGATACAGCTGAAAGGCCAGAAGCTTGAAGTGGCAAAGTATGACCAGGGTCTTTGTGATTATGTTATGAGATCCTGGTTGTGCTAATAAGTGTTGTTTGGAACTAGTTTTGTGTCTATTCTTGGTTGTGATTTGTTTGTTGGTTGTAGTACTATGCTGCTGTTTTAGTGTGTGTACTATAGGGTAGCTATAGGTTGTTGATGTTTGGGGTTGCCATTGGAGGGGCTGTTGTTTAGTCTATTATGTCTCTCACTGTTTTTGTATTTGGAGCCCTCTAGGACTGTGTTTTTGGTGTTTGATTTTGTTTTGATAATTAATGAAATTTGGTTATTTACCAAAAAAAGATTCCCAAATCATGGATAAATAGAACCGAAAAGAAGAGAATATGAACCCAATCACCCATACTGTCCCCCACCAACTTCAATTGCAAACAGGAAAAAATAATTTGCCAATAAAGCTCACTTTTTCCTCATCAAATTAGTAAATTCAAATCATGCCAAGTGAACGATACAATAATATAAATTATTAGAAAAGAAAGGATAAAATGAAAGAAAAAAATACAAACTCAGTTATTTACTTCTAATTTCAATTTGTTCCATTGGACCAGTGACAATAAAGCAATAAAAATGAAAAAAAAAAATCCAATAAACGTGAATTAGTTCAGATACGCAACCCAAAAACCATTGGTTCCATGACAAAAACTCATGAAACATTAAGAATCCAAGTAAAAAAAAAAAAAAAGCATTGCATTGCTTGCTCTTCAAACTTCCTTTGGAGAAAATCAGGAAAAAAAACACAAAAAAAAGCGACTAATTTTCTTATCAAATAAGCACGTCTCTACCAGCAAATGATCAGCAACATCATCTTCACAAAATCTACAAGAAAAAAAAAATCAAAATCAAAATTTCCAAATTCACTTTCTTTTAGGCGAAGCAAAATGATCGATCCAACCCATGCAACAACCAAAATTAAACAAGTAGTCACCCTTTTCGTAAATGTAATGTCCACATATTTGTTCCTTTCGGAGTTCATCAATCACAACCCAATTGATCTAACGATCAAACAAGCACATTCTTCGTAGATGAGAATTCAAATGAGATGAACTTCCGTCTGTCGAACAGAACAAAAAAAGAAAAGAAAAAGGAAAATGAAAACTTACGTTGCTTCCCTTCCATGCTTGGTAGAGCCTCTTGGGCTTGTTCGGGGCCATATCTTTTGAAGACATTCCCCAATTTGTATTTTGATATTTACTCGTAAGACCTGTGTTTCCTTCTTAAACATCTGCTACCTTTTCTCGTAGAGATGATTGATAGCCTTCGTTACAACCAACGTAGCATTATGAAACCCAGATCTTTGTTTTATTTATTCTGTTTCTCTAAGTAACGTAATTGGGATAGGTCGACAGGGACGATGAAGCAGGGGAAGGAGGTTTCCGCTTTCTCTCTGTTGGGATCAAAACCAGCTACCCCTGCTCATCATTCTCTAACAGGTTAGACAAAGAATATACTCTTTCATCACATTCTCTCTCCTCCCTCCCTCTCTAACACCCCTATCCCAAAACCTCCACAGCCTCTTTCTCTCTCTAAAACAGAGCTCTCCCTCCCTCCCTCTATCTCCGTCCTATGTTGAAACGGTTGCCTCCGGCTCCGCTGGTTCAATTTCCCGCGGATTTTTCGGGGGAAACTAACTTTTCTTGTCCTAAGAGATTATCGTTCATTAGCTAATACCACAGTAACGAGTCCGGATCACCTGACAACGAAACTCGTTCCAACCCTTACCAACATGATCTTACACCGTACATCAGGTCCCACTTTTATGGTGGATGCAGCATGGTGCAATGTGCGGTATTAGATAAGTTGGTAGAGGGTTGGAACGTTTTATGTTGGCCGAAAATCTCAGCTCCACCGAAACGGGTGTATATTGTTTTGTTTTTAAGAAATTAGTAATTTTTTGATAGATTATTGAAACCTCCCCTAAAGCTTCTCACTCTTGCTGAAACCTCCTCTAAAGTTGCTAATGGCAATCACTTTTTGTTATAGTGATACAGTTAGGTCCCCACCATTAGAATCCTGTAAGAAAAACTTTAAGGTCTCGTTTTTTGTTCATTAAGTTTGTATCGTTTTTTCTTACGTAGATATCATCCTCAATAGTAATTGCATATTTATTTTAGACATTTTTCTATCCCTTATTAAAATATTTTAAGAGAGAGGTTCTATTTGCAATTATGTACAAAATATAATATATAATTTGTACATGTGAAAAATATATAATTATATATACTTGTTAACATATTGTATGTATAGAGGTGTAAAGTGGGCCATACCGGGGGCTGGCACAGCACTGCTTGTGGGTGGCCCACACTTTTTGCGGGTCGTGTCGCCCTCCCCGGTGAAAATTTTGGGGGTCGGCATGGCACGGCTCATGGCCCAGGCCCGGGTCATGCTATGGGCCGGACTGGCTCGTGGGTCAAACCTTGGGCCAGGTCGGGCCGTGCATTAGGCCAAAGCTATTTATTTAAAAAATGACAAAAAACTTAAAATTTTAATTTATATGAATTTTGTGTATAAATTTGCTTATATATGCAATAATTAAATAAATTAATATAATAACATTAAAAAAATAATTATTTTATTAATATATTATATACTATATGTTATTATATAATTATGATTTATATAATATTATATAACTATATATAAAATATATATGTGGGTTGTGCCAGGCTGGGCTGGGTTGGGCCGTGTTGGCCCGTGGACCTAAAATCCTAGGCCCAGCATGGCTCGCATGATCATGTCAAGCTTGGCACGGCCCGCAAACTATCATACCGGGCCACGAGCGGCACGGCCTGATTTACACCTCTATGTATGTATTCTCATATTATATTATATTTTTAATATATATATATATATGCATCATTTCTGTACACATGAAGCTGACGATGCATTGAGTCCATAAAATGAACCACGAACTGAATGTTGTTGCAGTTTTGTGGTTCAAACACAACCACAACCATACATATCAGAATGCCTATGGTGGTTCAAAACCAATATTTTCATTTTAAAAAATAGGTGGTATGGTTAAAAACACAACCACCCTTTTATTGAACCATGATACATCATCATATCTAATGACATTAAATAAAGTTTTTGCTATTAATATAGTAGAATGGCTTTTGGTGGGTGGTAAGTTAAGAAATGCCATTGTGTATATAAGTTCCATTATTTTGCATTGAATCCCATTCTCGATTAAAATACCCAGGATTCTAAATTTTTTTATTTCTAGTTGTGAGGGAAAGAAAATATAATTTGAATCACTACTTTTTAATTTATTAAATTCACTCTCATTAAGTCTTGCATTCAAGATATGAATTCACATTTTCTCTCATTGAATCATATATTTAAACAATTTTTGCTTATATATAAATTTTATCAATTATATCTATATTCAATACTTCTAATCATGTAAAACCCGTGTTTTTTTAAACCAACTCAGAAATAAAATTGTTTTTTCATCTTGGTTATAGTTACACAATTCAATCGTTTGGATCAAATGTGTCATCCACGATGTCATAGTTAAGTAATGATACTTTTAAATTAAAAAATGAATGCAAAAAGTAAAAAAAAAAATGTAAAAATTGGGCACATCTCTAAATATAATAACAAAGCATAAATTGGTTGAGATTCTCATCCAAAATTATGGAAACTCTTGAAAAATAACTTGGGATTTTGAAAAAAACTTCATTGTTTTCTATTTTTCCATAGTTTCCACTTAATGTCAACCTCATAATTTGCTAGAACGTATGTAATCAAATACTTGCAGGTTGGGTCTATTAAATTGGATAATACAATATCTAGGGTCAATAGTTGGATAATCACCTTCTAGGTACACCATGGGAATTAATAATGGGCGTCAACCAAACAGGGGTTGATCCCAACCAACAACCTTTTCCACACAAGGAACAGGCAAGATAGTGAGCCACCCTGTATGAGTTATGAGAAACATATGTAAGAAACATCACCGTCTCCAGTCTAGGTATCTGTGCCAAGATGTCCACAAAAGACGGGCCAAATCTCGGCTAGTGGTTGAATACAGGCCGAGTTTAACCATTTAACTAGTAACTCACATCAGACCTGATCACCACCGATGTTTGTCCCAACAAAAAAGCCATCTCCTCCACTAGATTAGAAGGGAAAATATCTACTAACTTTTTCAAATCCCAATCTTTAGTTGTTGGGTTCAACAATTCACTTAAAACAACCTTGAGGTTTACTGGAATGAACCTTGAAGTCCGCACTAGAAGGAATCCACGGGTGGCTCCATATGTTTATCGAACATTCATCGCCAACTTGCCGAATCAGCCCTCTCTCTAAGACTTTCTTTCCCAATATTAGAATTCAAATCAGACCCCCACACCCACCCACACACAACATTGCCCCCACAACGATTCCACAGCACTATGAATATCTCCCAATAATGATATCATCATTTCTGTTATTGTCATCATGAAGATGTTCTCAATATACGGTGGGGATGTGTTGTGGGACTGTTGGTCGGAGGGAGATTCAAATTTTCAAGAATCTCTCTCCTCCCTATTTTGCTTTTTAGTTTGTTTTTTCCTTTTCTCACTCTTGAGTGCATGGGAAAACTCTTTGTCCCACATTGCTTGGGAAATGAATAAATGTAGAGTGTATCTATAGTTTTGTTCTCTCTATGGGTAGGGATCGATATGAGTAAATCACTATAAATATCCCATGCATGTGAGGGGGATTGGCGTTGTTTTTCACATGTGTGTGTCAAGGGTGAGAGTGCACTACATTTAGTTTTGCTTTTAACCGAATTAATCATTTGAATTTTAATTTTGAATTTATTTTTTGAATAATTTTCTTTTCCTATTCATGTCTCATCCTTTATGTGTCTTTTCTAACAGGTTCTTGTCTCTTTTCCTTCTATGTCTTTTCGAACAAGTGCATTGTTCTGAAGAGGCACCTGTTTAAACAAACACTTATATCCATTCGGCCCTGAGAACACTCTATAAAATGAGTGTTGGTTGATCTAATTTTCACACAAACCATTTACATTTTCGACAATCTTTTTGTATTATCTACAAATCTGAGCATCATCTCTCTGTGGTTCGTAAAGGTCTAGTAAGCGAGTGCACGCTTATTAGTGACCTGTGGATTGTTTTATCTTGGCAACCGATTTGCGATCACTCGACTACACCGTAGGGAGCAAATGCGGTTTTAAGGAGAATAACCAAGTGACATGACTTAACCCTCATCTCAGTTCTGCAATTCTGCAATATCATACTCCTGCAAGTTCTCGGTTTGAAAAACGATTACTGATTAATTCTATATGTCTTATTTATTATTTTCCAACAGGGACGTTGTAGGGACAATCTTGTAGGGGGCTGATCTAATTACTTCTCCAAGCCACGAAAAGGATTGGGAGAAGGACGAATTGGGGTAATATTTTGACTTAAGCAACCTACTCAACAATGAGTTCAGCCTTTAAACTATTCTCATACACTGTTTAGCTAGGAGGGCCAAATTAAGATGAGATCAAGCTCAATTCAGTTCAATTCAAAGTATATTTTTATCTTTGAGCTCAGTTCGATTAAATATTTGATGAGATCAAGCTCAGTTCAGAAGGATTGAAAAATGAATATATTTTTATATTATATATATGATATATTTTTTATAACATATAGGGTATCATATTATATACAGAAAGTAAAAATATATTTTATAGTATATTATAAAATATATTTTTACATTTTATAATATATACATATGTACATACGAATGTATGTATGTATGTATGTATGTATGTATGTGTGTGTGTATTAATTGAGTCAGACTCATGACATTTTGAGCCAATGTTTTTATTGGTCAAGTTCAAGTTCAAATAACTAATCAAGTTTACTCTAAGGTTCAAACTCGATTCAAATCTAATCAAACTCGAGCCCAAACTATTTGAATAGAGCTATATGTTTTTTTTATTACCGCCCCTCAATAGATCATTGAGAAATGCTATTTGTAAAGAGGAGCACCTTAACTGAAAGGGATCACTTCTCCTCCTTGGAACTTGAGAAAAATTATGGATGATTGCCTGTTGTGCAAGAGTAAATTTAGTAATGGAATAAGATGCTGGCATGTTTATAGAGAAGCCAACTAGACGGCTGATTGGGTTGCAAACTTGGCTATCTCTTCGATTTCTGATTGTGTTTTTCTTGATTGTATGTCTATTCCTTAGGACTTAGAGTTTATTTTGTTTCTGTGATTTATGGGGACATATTACCCCGGCTTCATGCTTGTGTAGCACATTCATTTTTCCATAAAAAAAGGGAAAATTCCCTATTAGGACCCTGTACTTTGGGCCTAGTGCCATTTTAGTTTCCAAACTTTAAAATGTGACAATTCAGTACTCAAACTTTTAAAACGTAACCATCCAGTACCAGCCGTTAAATAGATGTTAACCACTATTAAGTGGCATTTAAAAAAGACACAAATGCCCTTCAAGTGTTATTTAATTTTCTTTATCAACCATCCAAACATTGACAAAAAACTAATAATCCCAAATCCTTGCTTTTCTTCATTCAAGAAAGTTGGGGTCACGTTTGAGTGGGCATTCTGGTGACCCTAACTTTCTTGAATAGAAAAGGCAAGGATTTGAGACCGTTAAATTTTTATCAATGTTTGATGATTGATAAAGAAAAATAGATGACACTCAAAGGGTATTTATATCTTTTTTAAATGCCACTTAACAGCTGGTTACTGCTAATTAATAGCAGGTACTGGATTGTTAAATTTTGAAAGTTTGAGTACTGAATTATCATATTTTAAAGTTTAGTGACAAAAATGGCACTAGGACCAAAAGTACATGATACTCAAATCAGGAAATTTCCCTAAAAAAACAGATGAGGCATCAACAAAAGAAATACATATATCATGAATTTAATCTACACTTACCCTATATTTGGTTTGAATGAAAAGTTAGAAAAACCTATACAAAGTTTATAAAGATTTCTTGAAAATTTTCTTCTTTTTCCTATCTTTTCCATCAAAACAAACGTAGCCTTAAAAACACGGGAGACATTCCCAATGTATTGATGCCGGTGTGTAGTGTTCTGGGGTACGTGGAGATTTTTATGGGGGAGGGAATCTAGGCCTGTTATAGGCCCGTCCCGTGGATACGGAATATTAGTATGTTCATTCATGAATGATCATGTAATTAGGGTCTCCACAGATCCCCAACTCTGTTCGTATTGTAACAATCGCACATTAGGAATATCTAGGGGAGATATTCTTTAGTGTGTAGCGGGATTTCCATTTAGAGGTTTTAGTTGCAGCCGCGCGTCGAAATGCTTGCATAAATTTCAGGCGTTCACAAATCACACGAGGGTGGAGCCGTGGAGCGGTGGAGGGTTCACAGAGATCACATCATCACACGGAGTTTTCCGTTTTGGCGGTATTTATTTTCCAATTTGGCGGCAAATTCTCAATGAGGGAATTGCTTTTCTGAAAAGTGAAACCAAACAATGAAGAAACAACGAGAAAGCAATTTCCACGATTCTTCCCATTTTGAAGCCAACAGCACCATAGCAGAGCAGTTCCATACACGGGACATGGCGAATTGCTGAGAGATCTCCATGGTTTTGCATCCGCTTTCGCGGTTGTATCGAATTTATTGGAGTTTCTAGCGGAAGATCGTGACTGTGATATTCTTTGTGTCTCTCCATGGTGCTGTCCAGAGAACTGAGATCTAGGGCTTCTTGTTCTGACGCCGTTTCAAGCTTCTTTTCTCACAGGAGCTGGGGCAGTGATGAAAACGCTGAAGATTTGCAAGATGGAAGCGACGAAGAGATCCCACTCTCTGGGCTTCTAAGAATCGCCGCAAAGCGTAAGTTGTCGAATTTAAACGGGCGGGAGTCTGGATTTCCAGAGAATAAGAAGAAGAAAATAAAGGCTTCTGGGGTTTCTCCATTGAATGGGACTTCAGAAACTTGCTCTGGGAGTGATGTGAGTGGGGACCTCGATATCGGTGTTCCAATTTCGCAGTTTCATAGAAGTAGAAAGCAAGGAAGAGATAGTCCGGATTTAGCTAAGTTCGGTGTTTCGAGGAGGAGGGAGAATAAGAATGGAAACGGAGATTCTGTAGCTTTTGCATCAAATAGGGTTTCCTTCGGTTCCTCTGTAAGTAAAGATGATACAGAAAGGGATTGCATTGATAGGACTGTTCTGATATCTTGGAATTGTAGCGAAGGTGAAAGCAATAAGGGAAAGGAAGATGCGACTGAAATGGAATTTGGGGTTTCTGAGGAGGAATCCGGGGTTTCAGAGGATGGGCAACAGTTTCAAGATTTGGAGGAAGTGGAAGAACATTGCGGGGGTTCGCAAGACAGAGGTGATTGTAAGAATTTGAAAGAGGTGGACTCTGTTATAATGAAGGGGAGTGAGAGTTCGGGGGTTGGGAGTTTTTGTGCAGGGGACATTGTTTGGGCAAAAGCATTCCCTTACACCTGGTGGCCGGGTTGGGTTTGCAAAAGGGGTCGTCGTGGGATTAAGATCTCATTTTTTGATTGTGATAAAACTAAGTATTTTCAGGAATCAGAAATCTTGTCTTTCGAGAAGAATTTTATGGAAATGTCGAAGAAGGTTGGATGGAGGGCATCCTCTGCGCTAGAGTGTGCTTTGGTGGCGTGGAATCACAGAATCGTGGAATGGCTAACTTGTCCTTGCCAGGTTTCAGTGGAAGATAAAAATATGGTGCATCCGAAAAATGTAGGACAGTGTTCTGTGGAAAGTTTTGTTGAAGCAAAGTTATTAAAACCACTAGAGGTCCTGGATTTTGCCCGGAGAATGGCCATTTGTTGCTGGGTTGAAGATGCAGAAATTACTAGTACAGTTAGAGCATCTGGCCAAGTTAATGCTTTTAGACAATATGTTTCCATCAGACAAGATTGGATGTACCGTGAAACGATGAGGCTTTCTGAGAGTTGCTCTGCTAGTAATGATGACGTAGAAGCAACCATAAGGGGTACGTGGTCTTTCATTGTTCTTCTAGTTCATTAGATTGACAATGAATAATCTTTTTGCTCTTGTAAAAACGAGTATATGATTAAAAAAGCAATGGTATGGGAAGTGATTCTTTTCTTTATTTTCATTGTTTTCGTTTTCTGCTTCTCTTTTTTTTTTTTTGATAATTGAAATTTAATTCATTAATCAAAAGATAGATCTGATACAAACAAGCCCAGAGAGAGGCTCGAGGTGCAGCCTCACTCTTAAGAATAAATATCAGAACTACATGAAAAACAAGTAACCACTAGTAGAGAGATAATACACAATTACAAAGCTGCCCAGAACAGAGAATCCATGTTAACATCCTGTCTTGCAAGAGAATCAGCCCTCTCATTAGCCGATCTTCTTACCCATTGGATCCTCACTATCATATTCCTTGTTAACCAAATCACCTTCTTAAGAAGATCTCTTAAACCCCAGAGAGTTGAATCTGGATCCAGCAACCACCCCACAACAACCTAGGAATCACCTTCAATTATCAGCCTTTTTTCTATACCAAGTTAACTGGCTAGCTGAATCCTCTGTACAGCAGCTAGAAGCTCTGCTTTGGTAGAGTCTCCTAAACTGACTGGACCTAAGAATAATGCTAAGACAGTGCTGTCCTTATCTCTCAAGATTCCTCCTATGCCAGAGGGGACAGGGTTACCTTGGCTGCTTCCATCAAAGTTTAGTTGAACAAAATCCTCAGAAGGAGGGATCCAAACTACAACAAAACTCTGTTTTGAGGATGAAGTGCTTGCCACCATTGACAGGGTTACTGGGATAAGTTTGTTGTTCTCAACCAGTGTATTGCCCTTATGAAAATGCAATCCTTCAACTAAGAAAGGCTTCTCTCCTTATTGTGGAAGATTCTAGTGTTCCTTTCCTCCCAAATAGTCCAGAGGGAAGCTGCCCTAATACACCTCCAAGTTAATCTTCCTCTTTTTGATTGTCTTCCAAGGATTGAAGGTTCAAACAACTGAGAGACTTCTGCTGGCAGCAATCACCTACAACCAAAGATGGCAAAAACCCAACGCCAGATAGCTGTAGCATCAGGGCAAGATAAAAACAGATGGAAACAGTCCTCACCATTGGATTTGCAAAGAGAACACCAGTTTGGGGACAAGCACAATTAAGGCTTTTTCTTCTGCACCTTGTCCAAAGTATTAACCTCTCCAAGGAATACTTCCCAACAAAAGACAGAGACCTTTGGGGGAATGGGCTTAGTCCGAACTTCCTTCTAAGGGGGTTCAGACAAACATTAGCCAAGAGAAACAAGAGGTCTGCCACACAAGTCAATTCTGCCTCCCCTAAACCTCTTCTAAACCCTAAATCCTAATTAAAAGTATCAGGGGTGATAGGAGAAGAAAGACACCTGGCCACAATTTGATTCTTCCTCAAGGAAACTGAATAGAGAGAAGGATTTATTTCTGCATTTGGAGAATATTGCTGTTAACATAAGAAATGTGATATTTTTTTATTTAGTATTTGAATATGTACCATAATATGCATTTTTTTTTTCTGTTTAATACTTGAACACGTACCATATAGAATTATTTTTACATGCTTTTGTATTGTTATATTACATCTCTATTATATCTAATTACCTTATACAAGAAGTGGCATTATGCAATTAGTTGTGTCCTGTCTTGTGGGATCCCTACCTACGAGGTACCTAGGGCTTCCCCTAGGTAGGGGTGTAGACAATATTCGAAAATCCAAATTCGAATTCGATATTCGACATAATCAACTTGAATTCGGATAATTCGAATATCTAATTGGTCGAATTCGGATATGACCTAATTCGATTCGATAAATATCCAAATTCGAACGATTATTTAATTCTTATATATAATATATAAAATATTTTATATAATAATTAAGTTATATAAATGATTTATATATTTATATACTTTATATCAATAAATTATTATTTTATATATTTATTAATTATCTAAAATAATTAATTAATCAATTTCAATTTGAATTGAATATTCGAATTCAAATTTGGATATTAATTTTCAATATCCATCGGATATCAGATCAAATTCGGATATTGCATGATCCAATTTGAATTCGATCCGTTTACACCCCTACCCCTAGGTGCTAGCTACAGATCTACTACCTTGTGGGACTTGGTCATTGAGACATTTAGAAGGAAGTTGGCTAGGTGGAAGTCTTTTTTTTTTTTTTTTTTTTTGATAAGTGGAAGAGCAGTCTCTTTGAGGATGGGAAGCTCACATTCATACAAAGTGTATTGTCCAGCCTCTCGATTTATTACATGTCTTTGTTCTCTTTACCTTCTTTAATAGCCAAGACATTGGAGAAGCTTAGGAGGGATTTCTTGTGGGATGGACCAGAGGAAGAGAAGATGTTTCACTTGGTGGATTGGAAGACCATCTGCCAACCTAAGGAGAAAGGGGGCAGTCTTGAAGCAACTCAAAGCCATTAATGAGGCTCTCCTCAGCAAGTGGAGATTTGGTTAAGAAAAGGACCACTTGTGGAGACAAGTGGTAGGCTGCAAATTTGGGAGATCTCCTATGGAGCGGGATTCATTGGTGCCACTACAATCTTATGGATCCAACCTTTGTAGGGGAATTGTGAACCTTAGGGTGGACTTTTGGAGACATATTTGTTTTAAGTTGGGTAGTGGTGCCACATGGTACTTTGGAAGGATGTTAGGTGTATCAACCAGCTTCTTTTTTATGCTTTTCCAGTGTTGCAGATAAGGGTGTCGTGGTGAAGGACTTTTCTGTGTGGTTGGGATCCTAGATGGCATGGACCCCAAGATTTCATCTAAACCTGAATGATTGAGAGGTGGATTCACTGGGTCCACTGATGGAGATTCTGAATGTAGTGTGTCTTCATCCACATGCCTAGTGCCCAGGTGCATTTCAAGGTCTGCACCTCGCCTAGGCCCAGGCACAACTCCTTTAAAAATGTGTGAACTTGGTGCACCTGGGCGTGTGTTTGTGCGCCTTGCACCTCAGCCCAGACGTGTTCTTCAGTTAAATTTTTTCTTTTTATTCTTTCTTAAGCATGGTGGCTAGGTCGAGGGCTCCACCACTAGACCCCTAATTGAGATTCTTGAGGCAAGCCCAAACATATCCATTCTAGGTTCTTAAATTCTTAATCTATATATAAAAAATTGGTTTTTACTCTTAATTTTGGTTCCTCATCTATAAAAAAATGTCTTGTATTGACAAGGATGAATGACCCATTTGTAATTTACTAATGATATCATTATTTTTAGTGAAGGGATGACTTAAGGAGAATGAGGAATCTGAAAATTTTAATAAATTACTTTGAAAGTGTCTCTAACCTGAAAACCTAGATAAGAGCTGTGTGGTGGGGATACACTTGAATGAAGAGGTTATTGAGTCTGTTGCAGAGTGCTTAAGTTATCACATTGTTTCTTGGCCTTTGTCTTATCTAGGGCTCCCTCTAGGTGCTAACCCGAAGAGAGTGATTTTTGGACTCCAATCCTGGAAAAGTTTGAAAAAATATTAACGACTTGGAATTGGAGTTGGAGAAACTAATGAGGAATTTCTTGTGGGAGCCAAGGAATGACCACTTAATAAGGTGGGGGTGGGAAATAGTATGTAGGAGCAAGGAAGAAGGTGGGTTGGGGATAGAAAATTTGGTTCTAAAGAATATAGCTTTGCTAGGTAAGTGGTTGTGGAGATGGCCCTTGGAAAGAGGGAGATTGTGGTATGAGGTGATAACTAGTATTCATGGGTGCTTGGAAAATGGCTGGGATGCTAGTGTTTTTTGTCGGGCTACCTTGACCACTTCTTAGAAAGCAATTCACAATATCCTTCCCCAATTTCTTAACTTTGCTAAGTATGATGTTTTCTTGGGGGATTCTGTTTACTTTTGGGAAGATGTCTGGGTGGGAAATTCGGCTCTCAAATACCTTTTCCCTTCTCTCTACTCTATTTCCTTGTTTAAGCATAAGGTTGTCTCCAATTTTCTTCCCTCCTCCCCTTCTCTTCTATCTTTAAGTTGGAATTTTGGCTTCCATTGGGTTTAAGGGCTGTTGAACTTGATGTTGTTTCACAACTCCTTCTGGCTCTTGATAATGCTTGTTTAGGTCCTTTAAAATCAAGAGGATTTGGTCTCCCCATCCAAAAGGGTCCTTCACGTGTGCTTCTTTTTTAAGACCTTTGGTTTTTTCTCAAATCAGTTGGTCTTTCCGGTAGAGGAGATTTGGGCTAGGCCTGTTCCCCCTTATTTTGTTTTGCTGGGAAGTGTTTTATGGGAAAATCAATACTTTAGACTACTTGTAGAATAAAAAGCCTTTTATGTGCTTGTCCCCTAACTGGTGTATTCTTTTCAAAGCTAATGGTGAGGACTGCTTCCACTTCCTAATTTCCTGCTCTTTTGCTGTTGCTATTTGGGATTGGATTTTTGCGTTGTTTGGATGTAGGTGGAACCTACCCATTCATATAAGTCTACTTTTCGATCCGTCAGACTTTGTGTGGCCCACTAAAAGAGGGAGGATTATGTGGAAATGTATTAGAGCAGCTGCACTTCAAACAATTTGGGAATAAAGGAATACTAGAATTTTTCAAGAAAAGGAATGAAGTCTTGTCGATGTCGAGGAGTACATCTTAACAAGGGCAATTCATTGGCTGAAAACTTTGGATTCTTTCCACTTGTTTTCCTTTGATGACTTGTGGAGGAATTGGTCAGTGGCAGTAACTAGTTCCTCCAAGAAGTAAAGGATTACTTTGGTGTGGACCCTGCCACCTGAAGGTTGTTAAAGCTGAATTTTGATGGAAGTAGTCAAGGCAATCCTGGCTCCTCAGGTATAGGAGGGGTTTTGAGAGATAAGGATAAGTAATATTTTAGCCTTGTACTTGGGCCCCATAGGAATGGGTGACTCAAATAGGGCTGAGTTGTTGGCAACAAGGTTGTGGTGGGTTGGTTAACAGATCCGAGCTCAGTCATTTGGTACTACAAGGATCTTCTAAAGAAGGCTAGCTGGTTATTAAGGAATATGAATGTTAGCTTACTTTGGGTGGACATGTCAGCAAATGCTATGACTGATTATCTTGCTAAACAAGGGGTTTTCAGGGAACATCTGTACAAGGCTACCTGTAATATTTTATCTCTAGTGCTCTGTGGTTTTTCACATTTTCATGGGAGGTTGCAGCTCTGTGCCCCTTTGTGGGATGCTTGTAACAGTTCTCATCGTTTGATAATAAAATAAATTACTCTTCAATTATCTGAAACAAAAGAACAACATTAGTAGAAATGGGGGTTAACAAAGAATAGATATGTTTGGGCTTGCCTCAAGGGGCTCAGTACAAAACAGCTTGTAGAATTAGGGTGATCCAATTAGGAGAGAAATAAGAGATTGAGAGTTTCATGCGCTCGAACTATTGAGTGCTTGAGTATGTTTTATATGTTATGTTCATGTAGTTTAATCAATGTTTTAAAACATGGAGGTATGTAGCAAGGTGTTCCACTACCTAGAGGCATGAGGTGTAGTTCCGAACATAAGAGGCATAAGGCTCCCATACGCCTCCTTAAGAGGAGGGGGATGAGGAGGAAGATGAAAGAGGAGGGGGAGGAGGAAGAAGAGAAAGAGGATCTCATTTTTCTTTATTTTTAATAAAAATCATTTATATTAAGAAGAATCAAGATGCATAACACTAGCTAAAAGGGGGGGTCTTGTTGAGGTGGTGGATTTGTTTAAAGATAGATGTGTTGGATCAGTCTACTGGGAGTGAAAAGAATTCTTTGGCAATGTGTGAGGGTGGCTGTTCTATGGTCTTAGTTTGGGAAGAGTACAAATACAAATATGTACAGTGCAAAGCAAGGTTTAGAAATACAATATACAAGGTTTTTCCAAAAGATATCTTTTAAATTAGTGAAAATTGAGACAGTTTAACAAATTGTGGTATTTGTTGGAGGTATAAAAGTGTGATTCTTAAACTTTTCTGGCGTTGTAGTAGTATGTGGAGAACTGTTACGAAATATATACTTTAGTATATTGTCACAAAAACTTAATTGAAAGGACTACAAGCAGACATACAATGATCAGAGGGCTGGCTCATTGCTCATTCTACATTAAATCAAATTTTCATTTGAGGGTGCTCTTCTTATGTATCAGTGGTTTGTATCTTCTGTTCTATTATTGGAGATCAAGCTATCTGCTATTCTGCTTTTCTTTAAGAAAATCCATATCATCAATCTAGACAAAATGGGTTTACAATAATGCTAGTTTATCTGGTGACATAATTTTTTTAATTATCTGATCTATTGGTTCACCTTGAAGTTTCACTATTGATATTTTGATAGACTAATGGCTGAAGAGACAGTTATTGTTCATATCGATGGATGGAGTTTAAGTCTTAGGCTCTTAGCACAGTTATTGAGGCTCTTAGCACAGTTATTGTTTATATAAATTTATCTACAGTAATCTGCTGTTTCAGTTGTCTAAAAGGCCCAACTTAGAGCTAATTTGCCTTTTTGTCTAGTGAAGATGTATGGAAGAATATTGTGATGAAATAGTTAGGATTTGATGAATGGGATTGATGTTGTTCTGTACCTGTATCAATTGAACTCAACCTTAATCCCAATCATTTGGGTCCAACTGGTTGGTTTGTGTTCCAAAATCATAAACAAATAATACAACCCTCTTGTTGTCATTTTTCTTTTTCTTTATATATTTTTCTTCTTTTTATTTGTCTTTTTTTTTTCTCATTCTATGTTTTTATATTTCTTTGGTGTGTGTGTGTGTGGGGGGGGGGCTTCCTTAATTAGGATATTCACTAGGCAGAGTGATCCAACTGGGTGCTTGAAAATGAATTTTTTTTGTCTCTTCTGCTTACATTGTTAATGGCACAACTGAAGATGAGCAGACAACAAGAAAGCTGATCTTTCCTGAAGGAGAGGGACATTGGATCCACATCCACTTGGTAGCAAAGACCATTCTTTTGAACTGGGTTATTTAGAGGAAAGGTTATGTGATCATTGGGAACACAATTTCTGACAATTAGATGATTTTATATGGAGTTTCCTTTCCAATAATTGATTTTACTCTTATTAGAGGAGTATGTGGTATACTGGTACTGACAAGCAAGAACCTACATATAAAATGGGGGATGGTAATTGGTAACCAGGATGAGGTATGTGGTATTGACCAGTCTGAAGTTGCTCATTATATGATGTAAGGTACCAAGAATATAACCATCATACCAATTATAAAAAAAGAATATAATCATCATAGATCATCTATTTGTCCCCTTTCTGAACATCTGCATGCTTGTGCTTGCAATATTCATGCTTCATGAGGTTACAACCTTATTCACACCAAAATGTACTTTACATGTTGAGTTTTTATCCTTTTTTCTTTGTCTTTAGTATTTTTATCACAATAGATCTGATTATGATCTGATTAGCGATCTCTAGAATGTATTCCTTCTGATTGGTCATCTCGCAGTTGTAGTGATTCTGACAGTATTAAATGGTACTAAAATGCCTGTGTAGAGCCTAGAGAGAAAATATCCACTGCATTTGTTCTTAATTCTTATAAATGGCAACTCTTTGATGCTTGTGCAGGAACTTTCCCCGAGATGAGATTCCATTCCTCTTCTGACAATAAGGTAATGCTTTTAGTTACTCGAGAATCTGAACCTCTTGAAGATCAAGTAGAGGTAGAGGAACCTGAGGTAGTTTCAGTGGAAGTGCAAGAGGATTTGGCAACCTGTATGAAGAGCAAAGTAAATTCTTGGACTACCGAAAAAAATGAAGAATCTGAACCTTTGTGGTCAAATCAATATGAAAATGTTAATTTGTTGAATTCATCAATGAAACGGGTTTCCATTTCAGTTGATAAATCAGCTAGTGCTGGCACTCTACAACAATTGTATATGAAGGACAGAAGCAAGGAAAGTGATGGAACTGAGCTCCACAAAGGTAATTGTTCTCTTCTGTCAGATTTTAATTATATCCATGAGGAAATAACAAACTTATGCAGAAACGAATTTCAAGGTCATTATCATACAGATGCAAGTGCAAGGACCACATGTGAAACAAATAAGCAACGGTGGGATGACGTTTCTAGCCCTTGCAGATTGGATGATTGTATCCTTTCCAAAGAGACGAATAGTAGACCTGCAACTTTAGATGCACATTCACATGACAATCCTTGGATAAAAACAGGATCCAATGAACTGAATTTTTGCATTGGCTTTCCCATGAAATCAAGGGTTAGTTCAAGGGCTCCAAACAGCAATTCTAAGCAAAAGGAGTTTTACCTTGATGACATGTTGAGTGACTTATGTTGTCTTGCTTTGGATCCATTTTATTCTGGAAAAGAGAGTTTGAAGACCTTACGTAAGAGGTTTTTAACATACAGATGTCTGGCTTACCAGAATATTTCTGACGTCTCTTCCAAAAAAAAGTGTCCTATTGAGCTCAGTGATACTCAGGTATTACGTCATGTTAATAATGGTAGTAGTGTTAAGGCTTGGCCTAGTGTTAAGGTTGATGCTGCAGTTAACAGCATTGATATTGACCCTTTGACAATGAAAGTTGAAAAACAATTTCCAAATGATTTTTCCGTGGGTTCTCTTACAAGGTTGAGGACTCGAACCTACCCTTCCAAGGATGGCAAGATTCAATGCTTGCATGACATCCTAATATACATGCGCTGCCTTGCACTGGATCCATTCTATTCCGAGCAGGAGAGTTCAGTGTCTGTGAGCCAGAAAATTTTGATATACAGAAGTTTGGTGTACCAGAATCTTGATGTTGCACCTGAAAAATATACATGTCCCCGTGGTCATGAAATTGAGGCAGTCAAAACAATGGAAGTTTCTTTATTTGATTCAGCTTTACATCAATCTACTGTTACCAGGAAAAAGGAGGCTGAAGGTCATTCTGGCATTACAGTTAACAATGAGAAGTCTCAGCTCACTCCTTGTGATAAAGAAGATACTGTTGAGATGCCATCAAGTGGTAAGATCAGCAATGAGGTTCGTTGTGAGGTTATGAAAGTTGATTGCAGCTCAAGTCATGTGATGGAACATTTTTCTGTTGAATCAGTACCCAAGGATATAGTGGAAACCATTACTTCTGGTAGGGCTGGTATTGTAAGTGATGCAGCTGCTAGGGCACCGTTACCCTCTCATCATTGTGGTGATCTAGTTAAGATTGAGCAAAATAATGATGCTGGTGTTGTATCTAGCATGAAGGGAAATGTGAGCACAGGAAAGGTATCTGAAGATGGTTCTAATGTGAAGAAGCTTGGTCAAGAAGTTGCTTCTGATTTCTCCTCAAAGTCTGTACATTCTCTTGCTTTATTCCCACTAAATAGATTTTATGCATGTGCTTTGGAGCGTGCTGACTCGAGCAGAGAAGTCAATTGTCAAGCTTCCAATGTCTGTTCAGAGGTTCCCACTTCTTTGCATATGAAGTTCCCTAGAGACTTTAATATGCCTTCCAGGGATGAGTTGGTAAAAAAGTTTAGGCCTTTCGGGCCAATCGATCAATCAAAAACCAAGGTTTTCTTCTATACAGGTTCTGCTAAGGTCTTTTTCTTGCACCGTCTTGATGCAGTTGCTGCTTACCAATTTGCAAAGAGAAAGAAACAAATGTTTGGTGGAGCCAATGTCCGGTATTGGCTCGATCAACACGAGCATGCAAGAGCAGGAGCCACCAACATTTCAGCTCCATCATTATGCACAAAGGGAAAGTCAACGTCAAATCTGAAATCATGTCTTAGGACATGCAATCTGCTTGGTGAGAATGATCAGAGAAGAACACATAAAGTGAAGTTTCTGATGGAGAATAAGAATGAGACCACATCATTGGCAAACAAGGTTAAGAACAAACCTTTAGTAGCATCTGATTCTTATTATAAAGATTGTAGTGTAGGGCCAGACATTTCGTTGAAAATGTTGGTACTATTGGAGAAATGCAATCAACTGGTACACAAAATTAGGGAGAAACTAGGATGCCAGTCATATTATTCATTATTTGCACAGGATTATTTCATGAATCTTGATGATTGAAGGGTATGGATCCAAGTGCCCTTGACAATTAAGGATACCTGTTCTTTGGATCTCATGGGTTGTATTTCGTCATGAAGTGTTGCTTTTGCCTCCAAGAGGACGTGAAGCCTGACGAGCTTGTAACTCTTTCTGTACAACATATTTCATGTATGTACACTCATCAGCTTGTCTTCTGACCTTGTGTACACATCATATGGCTATAGGTACATGAATAGGATATCACATTTTTTTTTTCTATCAAAGAAAAAGGAATGAAAATCCTGGTAGCTTCAATTCTCAGGGGAGTCCACTATGGCTTCAAACTGCATTCATTTGTCTGAATTCAAATTCAGGAAAGGATGGACTTAGCCAACCAGTAGGCACTTTTAATCGATAACTCACCGGAGCTAGTGAAGTTCTAACAAAACGTATCCTGATTGTTACCTGAAGGGATGTAGATCTTCAAAATTTTGTAGGACACATGGTTAGGAAAGAGATCTCTAACAGTCTGGGCTTTCCAAGATTTAGACTCATGATCAATGAGTTCACTAACCATAGTTATAGAGCAATTCTTAGGCTGAGATAGGCGCTCTCAAGTTTTTGAGGGTGTGTTTGGTTGCAGTGTAATTTTATTTGCACTAGTATAAATGCATGGGAGTGCAAATGAAAAAATGCAAATTTTCATTTGACTTTGTTTTGAATTTTATTTTATTCTGCTCTATGTTTTAATTGACTTCATTTGTACTGTAACCAAACAAAATAAGCTAAAATTTAAAACAAAAATAGATCAGAATTTACACTCAAATCACTTGCACTACCATAGTTTTGCATCACTACAAATTTATTTGTATTGCAATCAAACATAGCCTGAGGGATGAAATCCATGGGTCCAATCAAACCTCCGCTGACTTCCCATTGCCAATTCTTATAATACAACCTTTCTTGATTAAATCTCTTCCAACACAAAGACTACGCCAATACCAAGAGTAAGGGGTGGACACGAGCCAAGCTCTTGACGAGATATTCAAGCTTGGCTCGGCTCAGTTCCAACTAAGCTTCAAGCCAAGTTTGAGCTTAATAAAGTTCAGCTCGTGAGGCTTGGGAGCCGGCTCGAAAAATTATTATTATTATTATAGAAAATAATATATATATATATATATAGTATTTTTATTTTTATATATAATAATGACTAATTATTATAATTCTTAATTTTTTTTAAATATCAAATAAAAATAATTTTTTATTTTTATAAAACATTTTTTTCAAGTCGAGCTTGAGCCAAACCGAACTCGAACTTACAAGCTTTTGACTCGAGCCGAGCTCGAGCTCAAGGTTCTAGCTTGAACCAAGGTTGAGTTTGAGCTTGAGCCTTTTACTACCTTGAGGAACTGAGCTTGAATAGCTAGCTATTTGACTCGGTTTGGTTTGAATCCATTCCTAACCAAGAGGAATTTCTGGGAAGACTCATTTGGATAGTATATTGTCTTGAGAACTCGAGCTACTAGAGAGTCTTGGTTTCTTAAAACTTGTCAGGCATGATAAGCCAATAGGGCTTTATTAAAAGCACTTGGGTCCCTAAAACAAACCCTCGGCATTCCTGTTCTTACAAGCAACATTCCACTTAATGCAATGGATATTTTCCTTTGATATGAGTCACCCCAATAACACAATCTGCAATTATGAAACATGGTTGCAAACCGACTGAGAAAGAAGAAAACAAGACATTAAGCAAACTGGCGACGCTGACATAATTGACTTTATTAAAACCTCTTTACTAGCATGGGAAAGGGTTTGATTCTTCCAACCTTGAAGTCTTTTCGCGACTCTATTAGTGATGAAATCAAAAGTTTTCCTCTTTGGATCTTTGAACTTCAAAGGGAAGGCCAAGATAGAAGCTTGGGTGATCAACTTGCTTCATGCCAATCTCTTTTGACCCACATCCTTTTCATACAACTCAAGAACATTCAGAATCTCTTTGACTTCCTCTAGGTTAGCTTTGGTAAAGAGATTACTATCATTGGCAAAAAAAAAAAGGAGGTGAGTAACAGTGGGAGCTCTATGAATGAGCTTAAAACCATAGATGCCATTGCTCCTAGCTTTAGCAACAAGAGAAGCAGAGAGAGCTTCGAAAATTAGTAGGAGATATGGGAGGTCGTGTCACCTTGTCTTAGACCTCTGGAGGGATGAATCACTTTAGCATGAGAACCATTAATAAGCATTCTATACAAGATAGAGCTTACACACTGCATAATCCAGTTTCTTCATTCACTATCAAAACCCATTTTTTCCATCATAGCCTCAAGGAAATTCCACTTCACTCTATCATAGGCTTTCATCATGTCTAATTTGATGGCCATGTACCTGCATTTAGACTTTGATTTCTTCATAGTGTGCAAGGTTTCATGGGTCAACAAGATATTGTCATGAATCTGCCTGTTAAAGATGAAAACACTCTATTTTTGGCTAATGAGCTTATTAATCACCCCTTTAAGCCTATTAGGCAGCACCTTGCTTATTATCTTATAGGGTGTATTACAAAGGCTGATCGGTCTGAATTGGAAAGCCATATGAAGACTCAAAACCTTAGGGATGAGGGTGATAATAGTATTGTTAAGCTCTTTAAGCATTCCACTAGATTTAAAGATCAACTCATGAACTGCCTCAAGAACAGCCCTTCCCACAACTTTCCAATATTTTTGGAAAAAGAAATTTGGGAGGCCATTAGGTCCAAGAGCTTTTGGAGGGGGACATCTGATTTATGGCATTCAGAATCTCTTGGTTAGTGACTTGCTAGTCCAAGAGTTTGCTCTCTTCTTCACTAAGACAAGTAGAAACATTGTTCAAGAGGTCAATCGTGTAGCCCAACCCATTACTAGTAAATAGGGATAGCCACGAACTGCGTTTTTCACAAGCCATTTGAACTCAGCTCATGAAAAGCTCAATTTGACTCATCTAACTGAACTTTAAGTCAAGTTCGAGCCCAATGTATAAACTCGTTTGCTAATCGAGCTCAATAAAAATGTTCATGACCATTTAGGTTGTTTGATATGAAGGGGTGATTAATAAGGCAGCAGAATTTTTTAATCCCATTTTGCTCGAGCCCAATATATAGACAGCAGAACCTTGAACAAGGCAGGTTTCTTGATATAAAAACATTCATGACCGTTTCATATTACCATTAATTTTTTAATCCCATTTTACTCCAAAAGTTTGATACTTGATTTGATACTGAATTCGACGTATTATATGAAATTTAGATGTTACAACTTGCATCCAATTAATAATTGGATTGAATATGGATTTAATTTTTTATAAATAATATGAATTTAATCTCGTCTGAAATATATATACTTTAGATAAAATGAATTGGTGAAAAGGATTCATGTAATTGGCCCATCTAATTGGGATAAAGCATGAATGAAGATAATGTATAGCTAACATTAATTTAATATCTTACACATTTATCATACGCGTATAAGTTGAAAATAATTATTTTTTAAAACTTTTTTAATTTCTTATTATGTTTAAGCATAATATTTTGGATGCAGATTAAATCCGAATCCTATCCGAGTCCAACATTTCGGATCGTATTCGGATCAAAGGGATTGTTAATCGGTTCATATATGGATGTAGTTGGGTCCGTTCCGAAACCAATCCGATTACAACCCCCACACATGACCAACCAAATAGCCTGGCTTATAAAAAATCCGGGTTCCCAAATCAGTTCTGTAACTTCTGTTTGAAGAGTTTTAGGGTCGAACCGTTCGGCCTGGTTCCCTAGTTGCCTGGGTGGACCATTCTTTTTGGTAAAGTCGAAATCCTGCCTTGGGTTCTACTTCTACAACTACAAAGTCGAAACGAGATCGAGAGGGTGTGGTTTTATATCAAACCAATCAGATCATCCGGTCCGCTACGAGTTTACAGAGCACCGGCTTTCATCTGCGTTGTTTGTCTCCCTTTAAAACGTTTCTTGTTCTTCAAGCTTGGCGTCCTCTTTGGTTCCCTTCTTCGGCAACAACAATTTCTTCTTTAGGTTGCGGATTCTGTTCATTGTTTTGTGTTCGTTGTTTCTTCTTCTCATTTTTCTACTTCACAGGTGAGGCTAGGTTTTCACTTATTCTCCCTTCAATGTTCGAAATCCTTCTGTAAACTAAGTTTTTTAAATTCTCTATGGTCTGAGAATCAAGTGCCACAGGAAACGATTTTTTCTTTTACGCAGCTGGATTCTAGCCAACTACATCGAATGAAGGTTGCATAATAGGGACTTCCGGATCTCTCTCTAATGAATACTGTAGTGTGATAATTTGTCATGCTAGGCCTTTTTCTATATCCAGGGACGATTCTATGGTTTATCTCTGGTGGAATATTCATGGTTTTAATTGTCTACGTCTTTTTTTTAGGGGGGGGGGGTTCTTTTTTATTTGCATTGCGTTTTGTTCATTGTAAATCACTCATTGTTCTCTTAAAATTAGAGATATTTGCCTTAATTTTATTTCTTTTCCGTTTTTTTTTTTTTTTTTTTTTTTGTTAGGTGATAAGCATGAAGCTCGATTTAAGTGGTCTTGAATCAGCTTCCCCGCTGTTTGGGGTAGGCAATGAATTTAGCAGTGGATTCTCAGCGGTCCCTTCATTTGAGCTTCCTTGTACTACTGATGTAAGCTCTGATGTAATTGTTTTATTTGTTTATTTTTTTTTTATAAGCAGTTGCTTTGTTTTAATATGGCTCCATTTTAGTTTTCACAAAGAAGGATTTCTAGAGGCTGAACCTTTTCTTTTGTTCCGCAGTTTGATGGCTTTCAGAAAGATGCCAAACAAACGCTGAAGCCAGCAAAAGGGACAACAACACTTGCTTTCATATTCAAGGAAGGAGTCATGGTCGCTGCCGATTCTAGAGCTAGCATGGGGGGATATATCTGTATGTGTCCAACTGTAACCACTTTCATTACATTGAATGTGTCTATTTGGTGTTAAACTTTGCTCACGTTTTTTCTTTTTCGTTTAATTATTTTGGAGCAATTTAACCTTTACTGAATAAATTACTCAGTTAATAAGAAGTTCCTGTCCATTATCGCTGTTGTTGTGATCTTTCTTGACCAAGCTAATTGAGGGTCAACTGCACGGATCATTTCCCTCCATTCTGCCCTATTGGTCCATTAACCTTTAAACAATGAGCTTTAAAATCTCTTCCTACTACTTGATTTTAAGTTTCCCTCTGTGCTTTAAGACTTTCAATTTGCAAAATAATCCTTCAATGATGAAAATTTTCATTCTTTATTTGAGATTGAAAAAGCATCTCAGTTGTCTTTCCTATATCTTGCTCCCAACTATAGTTGGCCAGGCACCAAGGTTTTAGGCACCTGCCTAGCCATCACCCATCACCTAGGTGATGGATTAGGGGAAAACCTTTAGATTCTTCATTCATGCCAATCACCCATATTTTGAACTCAAACAAACTAGGTGCTAGGCCTCTAAAGTCACATAGTTGCTGAATCAGTTAAAATACAAATTGATACAATCTAAACACAAGTATATTTTCTTGTAAATACGTCAATATAAATCTAGACTAAGCAACCAGAGTCTCACCGACTTATAAAAAAGGCCACTACCCGATATTGGTCCTAGCTCTTTTGGAAGGGGTAGACTGGATAAGGTCCTATGCTTCGGCATTGTTTTGCACAAAGTGCCCACTCTTGGACTCGAACCTGCATTTTTATGCTTGCTAGCCTGAGATTTACTGTTACACCAAGTAATGGCCCCTAGGATCTCACTGACAAATGTCCAAGTAAAATTTTAAATTGGCCTCAAATATTAACAAATATCAGTTCAAAATTTATGTATCTGTTTGAGTGTTGTGATTATGCTGTTGTGTGTCTTTTAATGTTCTGTTTTGGTAGAGAGATGATACAGAAACAATAGAAGAAGAATTTGTTCTTCATGAGTACTGTGGCTATGTTGTATGTGTTTTTGACTACGCTGTGTAGCTTTTAATGCTCAGTTTGGTAGAGGCACACTTTAGAAACAATGGCCTAGCCATTGGTTTCTTTTAAAGTAACGCTGCAAACTGGCACAACAAATTAACAGGACTAACAGTTAGAGGGGTTACATCCTTATTTTGGCTGGACCAAATAATAAAAGATGATCCGTTGACAGCTAACCATCTCCATGCCCTTGTTCCAACCTTTGATATCTGGATTTGGATCCATATATTCTCTCTGTAAAAGGGCCATTACCCAATGTTGGTCCCAGCTATCTGGCGTCTTGGGAGGGGTAGACTAGGTACAGTCCTAACCGTCAGCATTTTTTTTTGCTACAAAGTGGCTGCCCTTTGACTCATACTGACATTCTCCCGCATGCCAGCCCGAGATTTTACCATTACACCAAGTAATGGACCCTATGTACTCTGTGTCATGCTAAATTTGTTCTCCTTAACTTATTATATAGGTTACTATATTATTAAGCTTAGCCTAGTTTTTTGTTATCCTCTTGGCAAGTTTTTATTAGTGAAATTTTGTCTTAATTGTAGTATCTTAAATAGTATATTTTTCACTAGTGACTTTTCTCTTCTTATATTATCCACTACTGAGTCTCTTCATGAATTCTCCTTTTCCTTTCAGACTTCTCAACTTCTTTTTGATTGAGGGCCTACCTAAACAGAAGCTTATTAGGTGGCTGGGATGGGCCTAAGCAGGGGAACCGGATGGGCTAGAGTTAAAATCATGCACACAAGGATGGGCAACCTATTACAAGTGAACACACCAGTGTTCCATATCCATAAGGTGTGGGTCCCACATGGGCCCCATGTGTACAGAACACCGCCATGTCCACTCATGATAGGTTGCCCAGTTCAGTGTCCATAATTCTGTTTTCTGCCAATCCAGAACTCCTAATCAAGCTGGTAACGGGCCACAAGGCCCTCTGTTTGTATGTTTGAAAGATAAACCTTGATTTGCGTAACAAAGTAGGCTGGACAGAATATAAGAAAATTAAACAATCAACCAACTAAATAAACAGAACTAGTAAATTGGTGAAGGGGTTTTAAACAAAGCCTATAGGAGACCATAAAATTGCAAAAATAATTCAACCTTCATTTATTCATACCAAAAAGTGTTTACATGGCTTTACATAGAAAACTCAAACTATCTCTTTTGAGATCTACACTATATTTCTTTCCCTAAACAATGAGACTAACAAAAGAACTAGTAAATTGGTGAAGGGGTTTTAAACAAAGCCTATAGGAGACCATAAAATTGCAAAATAATTCGACCTTCATTGTTCATACCAAAAAGTGTTTACATGGATTTACGTAGAGAACTCAAACTATCTCTTTTGAGATCTACACTTTATTTCTTTCCCTAAACAATGAGACTAACTAAAGAAATACTTACTAGAACAATGAATATTCTGAATCCTTCAAATATTTGATTGGCCTACGAGAATCTTGAGAAGATTTTATTGGACTTGAATATTTTGCCTCTCATGTTGGGTCCATATGAGTTGACAACCAACTTCTTGGGCTTGCTGAAATGGACTTAATGTTATGGACCTTTGGACCAACTCACAAAATAATAGGCTTGGCCTTGCTGAATATACAGCCACTAGAAGGTCCATACAGATCAAGAGGAAAGAAAGGGTTTGACTTCCCTTTCCTCAACCTTTGGTTCTGCATCACTTTTGCTACTCTCTTGATGCACTTGTCCAAAGTCATTCTACATTTACATTTAGCTTCTTGTTTGATTTTCTTAAATTCCATGTTCATTGTTGATCAATTTATCCCTCAATCACTGCTTTACATTACATTTCCATGTTCCTTTCTATTCTCTTGTTGTAGGGCATGAATTAGTTCCACTTAGTTTTTTTTCTTTTTTTTTTTGATAATTGAATTATAGTTTCATTATCAGAGAAATATAAGCTGTTACAAGCATCCCTTGGAGAGGCATGAGGTGCAGCCTCTCCTAGACATTACAGTGAAAACAGAATAAACCAGAAGAAGTTGCAAACTTGCCCAGAATAGCTTTTCCCTAGATACCCCTTGTTTGGCAAGAGTCAGCAAAAGCATTTACCGACCTACCCACCCATTGGACTCTAATTGTCATGTGTCCAGTTGACCATTAAAATTTTTTCATTAAATCCCTATAGCTCCAGCCTCCAAGTAGCTGAATCAGGGTTTTGCAACCAACCCACAATCACCTTAGAATCAGTAACTTTTCTGAACTCCTTGTACAGAAGCCAACGGTTCAACCCTTGTAGAATCACCCACTCCCACCAGACCTGAAAACAGAGATAAGATATTGCTTTCCTCAGATCTCGAGACCCCTCCAATCCCTGCCAAACCCGGATTGCCTCGGCTACTCCCGTCAAAGTTCAGTTTAATAAAACCTTCTGGAGGAGGTATCCAAACTGCTGCAAAGGAGAAGAGAGTGAAGGGTTCTAGGTTCTTAACCAGGGTATAGCTCTATTTAAAATACACCCCACTGCTGGAAGTGTTCTCTCCTTGTCAAGAAAGATTCTAGAATTCCTTTCTTCCCAAATGGTCCACAAAGTAGCTGTTCTAATGCGCCTCCACATGCATTTCCCAAATAGTCCAATTAGTTCCACTTAGTTGGCTCCTCTCTTCCATCCCTTGATGCGACATCCATGAGACCATGACCTATCTTATGTAGTCAAGTTCTCTTCTTGTGTAATTGCATATATGACCTCCCGAGTTCATGCTATGACTATTCAGTGTTGATCAAACCTCCAAACAAAGACAGCGTTACAAGTCAGACCCATGTCCTGGTTGTCCCTGATCAACATTGGCCCTGTTCACCCTTTTTTCCAGATGATCAGCTATACTATTAGCTGTTCTAGGACCCCACCTGAATCAGGTCATCAGCCATAACTAAACTTTGATGGAGGTAGCATGGGCAATCCTGGAGAGCTTATGAGTTATGACCATCTACTTAGTACCAATTGGTTACTACAGGATTTGAGATTAGGACTTTCTCTTGGTTATAGAAGATAAGTGGTACAAGGACTCTAAGGTTGTGTGATGAATGAGAAACAATAACCAAGGATTGTGGCAAATATAGACATATCATGAAAGATAATTAGAAGTTTGGCAGGGCAGATAGGGACAAGGTTCATTTGGATTCAAGGATCAGCAAATGGTCTACCTGATGCATTGGCTAGGAAAGGTTTGTAGTAAACCAGTTGTAGCGGAGGAATATTTCCATAGAAATCTGATGGAAAGGTAAAGCAGAAAGGAGGAAAGGGTTAAGGACCTTAAGGTACACTCTTTGTTCTTTAGTTGTAATCAATATATTCTGATTGATTAATGTTCAAAACAAAACCAAAAAAAAAAAAAAGGATGGGAAGGTTGAGATAAAAGGTGGATAGTCTTTGTTGTACAAGGCAAGAGGTTAACCTTGACTATTTGACACTTTCCCCTTGTTTGTGGCAACTGCATAATGGCAAACCACTAACTTGAATAAGACTTTAAAGAGCTCCTCCACTGTTTTCATTTGTTTTATGTATTATTTTTATTTCATATAACACTATGTGCCATCATGATTTTTTTTATCAATAACACTTTCATTAAATCGTCAATAGAAGATTTACAAGAGGAAGACAAACACACTTATCTTCCAAAAGAAAAGGAAAAAGAAAAGGAAAAAAACACTAAAGTTACAACTTAGCCCAAAACAGTGAATCCCTTTCTGCCCCTTGTTTAGCTAAATCATCAACTAGGGAATTAGCCGATCTTTTAAGCCAACATATCTTAACTTCCATCTCCCGCACTAGCCACTTAAATTTCCTCCTCTCATTGTTGTACTTCCATAAGCCATTGTTATCTTTATTCAGCCACCCTATCACCACCTTTGAATCCCCTTCAATTATGAGTTTCCTTATGCTCAACTCCTTAGCTTTCTGGACTCCTTCCATAACTACGAAGATCTCAGCTCTAAGGGAGTCACCCACTCCAATTGGGCCTGAGAACATGGCAGAAATGACCCCATTCTCATCCCTAAAAACACCCCCAATCCTCGATTGTCCCGGATTTCCCCTACTACACCCATCAAAGTTTAATTTCAAGAATCCAACAGGTGGAGGGGTCCAAGACACACTAATTACTGACTTGGTCTGTGTGCAATTTGCAATTTCACCCCACTTCCTCAACATGTCATCCACAGTGTAATCTGTGAATAGCTCCAAAGATTTCAGCCACTGTACAACCCTGACATGTATGATACCCTCAGATCTGCTGCTCCTCTCTCTGTTTTTGAGAATATCCAATAATTTCTTTCTTCCCAAAGTGTCCAACATACTGCAACCCTTAGTCCTCTCCACATAGTCCTTCCCCTTTTTATCCACCACCTGAAAAAAGAAAGGGAAAAAAGGCTCTGCATGTCTGATGGAGGATTCTAGCTACATCCAAATATGGAGAAAGCCCAATCCCAGTAGGTGAAAGCCAGCCTCCCCATCCGCTTTACAAAGAACACACCAATGAGGTGACAAGCTAGTATTGGGTCTCTTCTTTTGGAGTAGATCACCAATGTTGATTCTTTCCAGATAGGCTTCCCAACAAAAACTACCAACCCTGGGAGGTATTGCTCTACACCAAACCTTATCAACAGGGAAAGGGGGGAAAGTAGGACTGGTGGATTGACTTAAGACTTTGAAGAAGGAAGCACAAGTAAGCTGTCCAAATTCTAGAATCCGCCCTAGTGGGGTCTAAGGCAACGTTATCAATAAGTGCAATAAGGCTCGAAATACTATCGAAGTCAAAGTCCCTCAAATCCCTTCTTAGATCCAAGTTCCACCCAATCCCAGAAGTGGAAGAGGACGGGGTGGTGAAAGATGAGATTTGCTCATTTTTTAAATCAGATAGAGCATACAAAGAAGGAAACTGATCCTTTAGAGGGGCACTCCCCACCCAGGTTTGTTCCCAAAATTTTATGGAGTTACCGGAATTCAAATCATACCTGATATTAGGAGAGAAAGCAGGTCATGAATGGCTTTCCAAGGAGAATTGCTTGTGATCCTAGCTTTGATTCCAGTGTCCCATCCATTATGCTCCAGCCCATGTATACTTGCCACTATTCTAGCCTATAGCTTCTCCTTCTCCATAGGGAACCTCCACAACCACTTTCCCAGAAGAGCCATATTCCTTCTCCTAATATTCCCAAGCCCCAAACCACCACAAGGCTTATTCCTACACACTATCTCCCAGCTAACTCTATGATCCCTCTTCTCCTCTCCCAGCTCCCGCAGGAAATCTCTCATTGGCTTCTCCAATCTGTTAGAAACCTTCATTGGGATTTTAAACACCGACAGGAAAAAGATGGGCAAGTTAGCAAGCGTGGCTTTAATTAGTATAATTCTCCCACCAAGAGAGAGGTAGTTCTTTTCCAGGATACCAGTCTTTTTTCAAACCTTTCCACTACCGGGTTCCAAAAGCTCTCTCTCATAGGATTATCACCTAATGGAAACCCTAAGTAATTCAAAGGCCACCCCGAGACTTCGCACCCCAACACTTCAGCACTCTCCCTGATCTCTCCCTCCTCCATATTCACCCCCACTACACAACTTTTCCCAAGGTTAACCTTCGAGTTGGACATTTGCTCAAACAGTTGTATCACGGACTTCAAGTTCCTGATAAAGCTCACATTACCGCCTTCACAAAACAGAATTGTGTATTCAGCAAACTGTAAGTGAGTAAGGGGGGTTTCCACCCTCCCAACTCTCCAACCTCTAATGAGCCCCCTAGAATTTGCTCTATGAATCAATTTCCCCAATACCTCCACAATTAGAATGAACAAGAAAGGAGAGAGGGGGTCTCCTTCTCTTATTCTCCTACTGGCTGGAAAGAAATCTACTACTGTCCCATTCACTAGCACTGAATAATGACAATTCCGGACACAACCCTTGATCCACTTACACCATCTAGCCCCAAACCCAAATTTAGTCAAAACTTTCCTCAAGAAATCATAGTCCACCAAGTCATAAACCTTTTCCAAGTCCAACTTACAGACCACTCCCTTCTTCTTATCCCTCTTAAAGTTCTCCACACTCTCATTAGCAATTAAAATCTGATCAGTAATTTGTCTTCCACTCACAAAAGCTCCTTGATAATGTACAATGATATCTGGCAATACCTCCTTCAGCCTCAAAGACAACACTTTCGCAATGATCTTATACAAGCTATTTACCAAGCTAATTGGCCTAAAATCCTTCGGGTGGGATGCATCTTTCTCTTTTGGAATTAAGGCTATAAATGTAGAGTTCACACCCAAATTGACAATTCCTCTCCTGAAAAACTCATCAAACACCCGCAAAAGATCATCTTTCAAAATATCCCAACAGTCCTGATAAAAAGCCATTGTGAACCCATCCGGCACTGGAGCTTTTGTTCTATCCATAGAAAACACAACCTCCTTGATCTCTTCCAAATTAAAGCTTCTTTCCAACCTTCTCCTGTTCTCCACCCCTACATCTAGCCAATCCAATCCTTCTACCCACACCCTTCTACTCACAGGCCTGCTTAGAATGGATTTTGAAGTGCTCCACACAGGCCCCGACTATCTCCTCTTGTTGTATTAACTCAACTCCATCTACTACCAATTTGGAGATAAAGTTCTTCCTTCTCCTGCCATCTGCCAAAGAGTGGAAATACCTAGTGTTTCTGTCTCCCTCTCGCAACCGTTTACATCGAGATTTTTGCCTCCAACTAATTTCCTCCTTGTGTAGGCAATCCTCTAACTGTCTTCTCAAACCTCTCCTGAGTTCATTGTCTTCCTCTCCAAATTCTCCCATTTCTTCTTTAGAGTCAAGGCTTTCAAGTTTATCCATCAGAGCTCCCTTTCTTTCTTCTATCCTCCCAAACTCCACCAAATTTCACTACTTGATTTTTGCTTTCAAGAATTGTAGTTTCTTATGGAATCTCATTCCCTCCCATTCCACCATTGGGTTACATTCATACTACCACTCCCTCACTTTGTTAGTAAACCCTGGATGAAGTAACCACATATTTTCAAATCTAAAGGGGGTAGAACCTCCACACCTTCTTTCCTCCTTACATAATACTATGGGCCAATGATCCAAGGTCACCCTTGGGAGAGCTCTAGAAGCCAAGGTTCCCCAATGTTCTTCCCAATCCAAAGAGAACAAGAATCTATCCAGCTTAGAGCAAATGGGTCTAGATTGGAGATTTGACCATGTAAATGTCTTATGGGCTAGGGGAATCTCTTTAAGCTCAAAGGCATCCACAAAACTGTTAAACTTCTTCATGCTTTCTGCCACCCTCTAATTAACCTTATTGGATTCTTCCGAGAACTTGATCACATTGAAATCCCCACCCATGCACCAGGGCCCATCCCACAACCCTCTAACATCAGCCAATTCCTCCCACAACTCCTTTCTCTCTCTGTAGTCATTTGGTCCGTATACATTTGTGAGCACCCACATGTAATCATCCTCTTGCTGCTTAAACTTCATGCAAGCCAAGTACTTTCCGATCAACTCCTCCAAACCTTCAACCACATCCCTCTTCCACATTGTTACAATCCCCCCGGAAGCATCCCACGAGGGAGTAGGCACCCAGCTAATCCCTCTAGCTTTCCATACACTCTTTGTCCATTTGTTATTAAACTCCGTTCTCTTAGACTCATGCAACAACACAATGTCTGGGTCATACCTCCTTATTACCTCTTTTATTGTCACTCTCTTCCTTGCACTCCCAATTCCCCTCACATTCCAACTAAGAATCTTCATTCCGCTTCTTTTTTAAACCACTTGCCACCTACCCACTACTTTCCCCCTTTCCTTCTATCTCCTTTTACCCCGAGCTTCTTGTCACCCTCTACATTTCTCTTCAGTCTCTCTACTTCACTCAATCTCCTCTTCTTTGTTTTGATCTCCTTCTTCCTCTTCTATAAGCTTTCTTTCAACACATTCAAATCTTCCAACCTACAACCCAACTTCCCTACAAATTCTGCTATCATGTCTTCTCTCACCGAGTCCTCCACCCCTACCCTTCCTACAGAATCCCCTCCATCTCTGTCCACCTACCCTTTTTTCCTATCCTCTGGTCTCACCTCTGTTCTTTCCTCTCCACCCATCCTCCCTCTCCTATTACCTCCCTCCTTCCCTGTTTTCTCCTTGTAGTCCTCTCCATCTCTACCGTCATTCCCTTCCCTCCTCTCCACTAACCCCTCCCCTCTTCCTTCCTCCCCTTCCCTCCTCCAGATCAACTTTCCTTCCACTTCCTTAAACACTCTTGCAATGATTTCTCACACTTTTTCACTCCTATACCTTCCTTCCCGCACCTTCCCACTTTCCTTCCTTCCCCTCTCCCCCTCCCTGGAGAGCCTGCCAACTAGCTCGGCTGCATATTAATGGGCTACAGGACATGGAACAGGAACGGAATCTGGAACCAAAGACACAGGAGACGCATTAGTAGCACAAACCGAATTCACTTGGTTACCTGAGAATGATGGACAGGCTAGAAAAGGACTGCTCCCGGCCTCCCTCTCTTGTTCCAGAGGTTGGTAAACGTCTATCTCCCTGAGTTGGTTGGAAAGTACTTCTGTCCTTTGGTCATCCTGGTGATCTTTCACTCTATCCCTGGTTCACACCTAGATGTGTGTTCCTGCTCTGCTTCCGGTTCTCCTGGTTTGCCCCTTCTGTTATTCCTTGCATACTCTGTAGTCTTGGGAATGAGTTAAGCCGATTACAATCTTCACCCTGAAATAAGCTTGTAATATTCCACCCGTCCATGTCACCTCCAGCACAGCTATCGTCGTCATTTACACTAACCACGCTAGTACCATCAACAAAAAAGTCCTCCGATTCTTCATCTCCTTCACTGCACTGCACTGCACCCAACCTTCATCCTTCTCTTCCCTTTCTTCAGTTCTTTCCCTAGCGTATCTTGGATTCGGCCTCTCTAAGGAGCGTCGGAGGGGGCTAAGCTCCTCCCCTTTCTCGTGACTTGGGACGATGATAGACCATTATCATCGTCTATCAGTGGCCCAAGAAGAGTCCCCATACCCTGACCCACATGACATTTTAAGTTATCACGTGGGTCCTTCAAGTGGAACCTCCTTTCTGTGTTACACCCACCCGACCCGCCCGCGTGACCTTTTAAGTTGTCATGTGGGCCCTTCCAACGCTGTTCCGACTCAAACTTCACCGTGCCCGACCCACCCGCCACCTTCAACGGCTCGGACCAAACCTTTCGGCTCCCCAACCCATCCTGCCTCTTTGCCACATCAGCATAAGAAGAAGAGCTCGCCATTAATTTGTTTAATTCAAACCCATTTGAATTAGTTTCCTTAATCAAGTTGCTTGTCGTTTGGTTTTCCCAAGCCGGCTCAGTAACCCCAAAAATAACTTTCATCTGCTCCACGTGTCCACCACCCTGCCAGCTCATCATCTTCTACCTTAGGAGCACCTTCCCATCATGACCGTTCAACTTCTGAAGCCACCCACACCTTGTACCAGGCTTCATCCGAGCAGATTTCAAAGAACCTCGTCTGGTTCTCATGCCTTACACCAGCTACCTGTAACTCTACGGCACTCAGATTTTGTTTATCAGCTTTCACCAAGATGCCTCCCAGACTCTGCACGATGTGCTCAAGAACAGAGTCTCTCCAGAGGTGAAATGGAAGGCCTACAAGCTTCAGCCGGACACACCCATCTTGGACTTCGACTTCATTGCAGATTGGGCTCCAGTTCTAAACCTGTATCAGATCTCCATCCACCACAACTGCTTTAAAACTTGGTTCCTGGTCGCCTACATCAAGCACAGCTTTCGTCTCTGCAAAAGGGAACAGCATAGCTTCACTCCCAATACCTATCTCTCCTGCAACTGTACTCAGAACCCTCCTCCAATCTGTCACTCCTTTATCAGCCACTAGCACCCTTCTTTTCTTCCACTCATCCTTCCCTGCTCCTACCAATAATCTTCGATGAATAGAAGAGCAAGCAACCACCATTTCAGTTGGAAGGCCTTGCACTTCTACACTCCCAGAGGTACTAATCGAAACTGCCCCTTCCTGAACTTTTTGACCCTGGTCTTTGGATTTTTGACCAGTTCTCTTCACCCCATCCACTCTCTTATCTTCCGAGGCTACAAGGAAAGACCGTAGCATCTTCACAAAATCCATCCACCTTTTCCGTAATCTCCCTTCCGGCACACATAGCATTTGTTTTCAATTTGTTCCAAAAAACTCCACCACAGAGATAAACCATCCCTTTCTGTTTCTTTTCAATTCTGTAACATATTTCTTACGTAGAACTGACATGGAGTTTTTCCAGCCATTCACCTTACCATCTATGAAACCTTTCATCCAGACAATGACCTCCTTTGATACCAACACAGGCACCCTGTTATTCTCTCTGATTTTCATTGCATCCTCACCTTTGATCCTTTCCTCTTCGAATTTGAAAGTCTTGGCTTCGATCGACACCTCAGACCTCCATCTTCCTACTACTCTGAACCTTCTCTCGTCCTCCATCCTTTTTTGTCAAACTTTTTCAAAGGCTAATAACCTTTTCCAGGCCATGCATTGTTTTTCTTCCTTTGAGTTGATACTGCATTGGGTGGTAGAATCAGACCTAGGTGTCCATCATGATTTTTTTTCAAGAAACTAGCGTTTATACAACAAATCAAGGGCATAAATAAAATATAATATTGTTTAAATAAATATATAAAAACAAAGAAATAAACATTTAAAATAAATTTGTTTATGGCTAGGTTGACTAGTCATTTGTCAACCCAGTTGATGTTTAGTTGTACTATGTGGCCTCCTGTGGGTATTTAGTATTGACTGACTATGCAGTTGGTAAAGCTGTTAACTGACTGGTTGATTGACTAGTTAACACTTTGTAATACTGCCATAAATAGGTTAACTGTGCACAAAAAAAAAAGGGAGTTATTGCTCATATATGAATTAGGAGCTTTAATTAATCAAAAAAGAAGATATGTATAAAAAAGCACATCTGATTTGATATTTTGCCCATGCCACATGTATATCATGTTTATACTGACTTAGTCCCAGCAAAATAACTTCTTAATCCCCCTAACTACCATCTCACCATCTCTCGGGACCCAATCGCTCACAAAGAATGGAATGTATGAGTATGGTTTTCTTTCTTTATTTATTTTTTTCCTTTTTTTTTCTTTTTCTTCTTTTGGTTAGTGGGTGGGTTGAAGATAAAAAGGAATAGAAATTTTACACCTTGCAACAACTATATTCCTCACTAATAATACTGGGTATCTTCCAGGTTTTCATCTCATCAGCAAGTGTTTCATTGCCAAATTTCTTGAATCATTTCTTTTGCAATGTTTGCAGCATCACAATCTGTTAAGAAAATTATTGAAATCAATCCTTACATGCTTGGTACAATGGCGGGAGGAGCTGCTGATTGCCAATTTTGGCATAGAAACTTGGGCATCAAGGTAACATACTTGTAAATTTTATTAATCTTCTTTCTGCTCCTTGTCTGTTTGCTTTGTGAGGAGGAACTATTTGATAATATAACCACTAACTGTATTGCAGAAATGGATATATGCTGTACATGGTGCATCTTGGTGATTAGACTAAGCTAGGGCTATCAATGGATTAGATCATGATTTGGTCTTATCTAATTAGCCAGATACGGGTTCAAAAATTAAAAAACAAATACCATCACCCAATGTTGGTCCCAAAATTTATGCATTTATTTAATTGGATCAAAACCAGATTCCTTTGCAATCCTATCCATAAATTTGGTTCTATGTATATCCTATCTGAATCAACTTTTTGACAGCTATAGTTTATTATGGAGTTTGTAAGATGGGTGCCATGCATAAAAAACTTTCTATCCTAAAACCTATGCACCCTTTTCCATAAACATGCACCATCTCATCTAAATTATCAGGGTAATAAGTTAATAGTTTTTGTGGTTGAGATTAACTATAACGAAGCTGGAGCCAAGTTTTCATTACAATGTAGTTTAAATGAATTGAGATCAACGCATTAGCTATCTTGATTTGTTTTGGTTTAGCTTCTTTCTTTATCTAATTCTAATGTGCAACTTTATCATCTCCATTGGAAATATCAAAGAATCATACTGTGAATTCATATTATCTACTAGTTATAAGATCCAAAAGTGGGTAATTGATCAGATGGTTAGGAACATTCAACTTGTGTGTTTTTCGATCTAGATGCATATTATTAGGTGTTTCACCAGTGCAAAAGTCCTGATCAATGTCATATCACCACGTTGCATCAGTGGAATTTTGGATGTTTTCAGGCAGTTGAAACTCACCCATGATTCATTACTTAGCAAGGTTCAAAGTATCAGTACAATATGCATGCCCCGTATCAGGCGTATCATGTCGTATTGTTGGCTTCTTGATACACCTGTTTACAGGTGTTTTGTGGAAATCAATTTTTTTATTGATTAAATTATATAAAAGCATGTATAAAAATGAATTTTTGAAAAAAACTAAAAAAAATAAAGCACGTGGCCTAAAAAGTATCAATACACCCCTGCCAATACAGTAGCGCGTAATGATACTTTGAACCTTGGTTCCATGTCTATGTGGAGACTTAAGTTTTTAGTGCAAATTCCATTTCTGATGCCGTATCCATGCTGTGTCAGTGTGACACTGACTGAATTTTGAAGTAAAAAATGGGACTCTTTGAATCCTATCTAACAGATTTTTGAAATTCTTAAAGAATCTTGGAGTCACATCAGGCATGGATACTGACATGATACTTGGAATTCTTCTTGTCTGTTATATGCAGCTAAAACTTCTGGTTCCTAGGATAACATTGGCAATGAATTGAGTTTGTGATACTTGATAAACTTAACATAATTTGCCATAATTTTTTTTAATTAAACAGTGTTGTATTCATAAGTAGTGTGTCTTTTATAGCAGCAATCTGCAATATTCCATTCTTTTAGTGGTTATCTGCAACTGTTTGGAGTAAAATCAGATGTATCTGTTTTGCTTTTTGATAATTGAGATCTTGTAGTTGGGAACCGGCAACTGCGAACTGGTGATCCTCAACAATCCTAAACTTGCACCAGAAGTCCATATATTTTCTCTAGCAATTACTTTATTCAATGCTTTAAATTATATATGTTACAAAGTGCTATAAAAAGCAATGAACTAGCTCATGGATCTTTATACTCTGTTTTTCGGATGAATAAGATTGTTCTGCACCAAGTTTTCTAGCATTGAAAGATTTTTGTGTTTCAACTTTTGCTTTTAGTGCCGATTGCATGAGCTGGCAAACAAGAGAAGGATTTCAGTCACAGGGGCTTCAAAGCTGTTGACGAACATTCTGTACTCATATCGTGGAATGGGTCTGTCTGTTGGGACCATGATTGCTGGATGGGATGAGACGGTAATAATCTTATTCATCCATGATATCATGTTTTTATCCAATTTGGCTCTTTTAAACTGTTACCTTCTATTTCCTTTTAGGGTCCTGGATTGTATTATGTGGACAGCGAAGGGGGAAGACTTAAAGGAACACGATTTTCAGTTGGATCTGGTTCGCCATATGCTTATGGTGTATTGGATAATGGGTATGCCTTTTGTTCATGTTGATCCATTGATTGTTTGCTTTATAGTAAGTGTGATATATCTCATTTTTCTTGTAATTTTATTCTTGTTAAACAGATACCGTTATGATATGTCAGTAGAAGAAGCTGCTGAATTGGCTCGCCGAGCTATTTATCACGCAACGTTCCGAGATGGAGCTAGTGGTGGAGTTGCCAGTGGTATTCTCTCTCTCTCTCTCTCTCTCTCTCTCTCTCTCTCGTATGTGTGTGTTACCTGCATGTGTGCACTTACTGGGAAGTTCAACTTTCTTTTTCCCCTTCAATCAGTTTATTATGTGGGACCGAATGGATGGAAGAAGCTATCTGGTGATGATGTTGGGGAACTCCACTTTAAATATTATCCAGTCACCCCAGGCACCGTGGAACAGGAAATGAGCGAGGTGACTGGTGCTTGAACAGGTTTGCCAGTGGATATCTTTTTTTTCTTTTTTCCGGTAATGCCAGTGGAGATCTCAGTCAAAGAATCTTTTGCTGGAAATATTTGGTAAAAAGGTGTATGGATTCTCTTATTTTCTTTCAAGAGAAGAACTCGATAGTCTATCTGGGTGTTCTATTTAACTATTCCAAGAGACCTGAGATTTCAGTAAACGCCCATAGTTTGTTTTTCGTTATTAATGAATTCCATCTCTGTTAACTTATTTGCCGTTCAATGCGTGGTCTTCTGTATCATACTAGCGGGTAGGGGTGACCATGAAAAACCGAAAAATCTAACCTAACCGAGAAAGCCAAACCGCAAAATGCGGTTAACCAAACTGATCGGTTCGGTTTTGGTTTGAAATTTTTGAAAAACCAAAGGATAGGTTCGTTTTTTGTTTAACTTACAAAAAAGCTAACGGTTAATTGAATTGACCGATATATATATATATATAAAAAACTGAAGAACTGAACTGGTCAAAAATTGAAACTGGCAGACTGGTTAACTGGTGGTACCAGTTTGGTTTGGGTTTGGAGAAATGGAAAAACTGGTAGCTCTGGTTCGGTTTGCAAAAATTGCCCCGTGGCTCGGTTAACCAAACTATGAACACCCTTGCTAGCAGGGACCCCTGCCATGCACAGGTTTTGTTGAGTGAACAAATATCATCATAGGCAAGGATTATTATGTTTAAATTATATAATTTATAATTTATACGAAAACACAAATGTATTTTAAATACAATATGAACTAATTATATTTATTTCTTGAAGATTATTGATAATTAATACATATTTTCAAAAAGTAATTTTAATGGTTCTATATATATTTTTTATTTTTGGTAATTTATCATATTTATTGAAAATCATGTTAATCTAATTTTGGTAATTATGACAAAATTATTGGTACTTTATTTTTTATTATTTTCTTGACTAATTTTTGGTCATTAAATGTAATTTTCTGCTCTTACATCTCAAAGTGCCTTCTTCATCTACTTCAATTATGAAAATTATATCTTTGAATCGTTTTCAAGCATTGATTTTTTCGAATTGTTTATTTTCATGGTTGAATTGGATAGTAGCAACCTAATTTAATTTGGAAGGAATACAAATACATTGTAGTGTGTATAACATTGTATTTTGTATTATTTTGTATATATTCATATTGTACATATTTATATTTATACTCTTTCCGAACTGATCCCAAGCAAATTAAAGGCATAGAAATACCATATACAAGGTTTTGCACCCCACGTATTTATATTTGCACTTTTCCCATACCGAGCCTCAATTGATTTTAGTGCGACATTGCACGCTACAATGTAAAAATTTGAAGCTTGTAACCATCATTCTCTTTCTATATACTCCATCTATTAATTGAAGGCATCGGTTGGACTCTGCCCAACTATCTATACTTAACGCTCTGGATTCGGGTCTACACCCAATACAGGGCCCACCGGTAAATGAATCATCATAGTGGGTCTAAGTGGAATAAACCTTGAAACAAGGCTCAGCCCAATCTTAATTCATTCCTAATGGGCTGATCTGATGTTCGTTGGACTTTGGGAGCCCAATCTCATCGGATAGAAGGATTTGCTATAACTGCTGCTTTTTCACAGCCAGTCCAGAGACTCCAGACCGCTCAATCTGATCCGGGATCAACGGCAATATTCCACATTGCACAATGTAGAAAAATAGGCGGGGTCGCATTGGAAACCCCCTACTTGACCCGCTCAGAAAACTCTTTTCGATGTGGGGAGTACCTACGCGACCATGTTCAGTACAATTCAAACCCACCCATTCCCCACAATGTAAAAGAAGGGGGGTCATTTCAGTATCTTAATATAACACTGAGCTAAACAATGGGCCATTTTGAACAAGTGTTAGGCTTCTAGACTCAAATTTGACTCGCTGGTAGAGATTGATGAGAGGGAACATATCACATATGAGGTCCCCTCACCTCTGTTTGCAGTGCAAATCTGAACCTGATACAAAATTTGCACCCAGTTCAGTTTTGCATACATTTCTTTGCACACATAATATGCACATACCTGTTGCAAAATTTGTACTTTTTGCCTCGTGCATTCACTGGCAATACAAATTTTGCATCTCAAAAACTGATGCAAAATTTGCACCACCTTCCTTTCATCTTACTTCCTACCTCACTTCCAAATAAACAACCCCCTCGGTATCTCCATTCTCTTTCATATAGAGTGGATACCACTTTTTTACTTCTCACAAAAAAACAAGTCGTTCAAATATGAAGCAAAAGTAAACCAGAAATTTTACTCAGCCCAATTTGTAGTCCCATACATTTACACCAGTGCAAATGAAACCCATACTGTAAACAAACTGACCCTTCAGGAACCTGGGCCCAAAACCAAGTTCCCATGTGAAAAAAATCCTTGGTTATCCAGCCAGATTCGGATCCAACTAGAAAACCCCAATAAACTTAACCGACACACATAAACACTGTTTAAGCCCACCCACCTCAGCTCAGTATGTCTGCTAGACAAGCCAAGGCAAACTCACAAGCAACACAATATATAAATTGCTGAATTGACAATCCTTAGGGAGGAAACGGATTCTAGCAATAACAGTTCCATATGGGATCATGCAGAATTGGCATTTGCCACCCAATTATAGAATATAAAAATTAGATAAAACACAGCCAGTCATTTTAACTGGAAATGTTCAATGCCTACTGCTTGATCCAGAACACACTACCAACAACTTTGCACACCTTTAAGATGAAGACTTCGTCATGGTTGGACACCCAAAATTAAATTTTGATTTCTAGTCACCTTTTAGTTCTACCAATGCAGTCAAGCCTTAGCCGCCTCAGCATCTGTTGCAACAGGTTCTCCTTCCTTTTTGCTTTCTTCTTCCTCTTCTTTTGCTTCGATCTCTTCTGCAAATTTACAATGAAGTTCGCTTATGACAAGGCAAAGACAACAAAAGTAATAAAACATTGGGATGATCAACATAACAATCTAATGACTAAAGGATGATCAACATTACAAGAATATGGAAGCTTCTGTAAGGTCCAGCCACTAAGTGATGCATTATGAAGTTTCAATATCTATAAAATATGGAAAAGAGAAGAATTTCATGGAAAGATACAGTGTTGTAAACAAGTCCTAACCTTCCTCGTCTTTGGGTTCATCCATATCATAATCATCCCCACCCATGTCTAACTTCTGCACAATGTTCATCTTGGTCAGCAAAACTCAGCCACTTGAACCTATTACATATAATGCTCAAGCAGCCTCATAATTCAACTTTTATAGTGGATCTTCTATTTAGCTCTTCCTTGAACCCTGCATTTGGTCTATCAGTCTCATTTCTCCAAAGGAAGTCTGTGGAAAACCTCCTTCTAGAGCAGTCAAAAGCAGAGGAATTTCAATGGATCACTGCCATATCAACCAGCATGCACCTGGAATGGAAACCATCTCAAGCCATCCAGAGATGACAAGAGGACAACCCCATCCCAGTACAACTGCTAATGTGAATGTCATGCACAACCTAAATGCTAGAACTGGTGCTTACTGCTGAAAGAAATAAAGGTTATCTCAGACACATCTTAAGTCCAAAAACTTGGTCTGAATTTCAATTTCCAGCAACAGATTCTGACACTAACATAAATATATCGAGCAACGTAGCCTATATTGCACTTACGAAATCTTATAAGATGAATTCTTAAGGACTTCTTCATATGCAAGATGGTCTATGTTGCACATTAGAAATTAATTGAAAAAGGAAATTCTTCAACAGGATATATTGCACTCATGAGTATGTTTGCAAGTTTTCAACTCTCTGACTTACTGAGAAATCCATGTCATCCAAGTCCATGCCAGCTTTCTCTGTTACAAACAGAAAAATAAATAAATATCTATGTTATTAAGGGAATTTGAGGTATACAAGTATAGGGATACTATAAAACCTAAAACTTCATAACCTACCATTCTCATCCTCCTCATCAACCCATTTATCCCAATCCACCTTGAGAAATACAGGTGGTTTCCCCTCTTGCTTAAGTAGCCTGCCCCACCATTTCTTCTCAGCTTTCTTTATGACATAGACAATGCTCCTCACACCAATACTAACCTTGCTCTCCTGTAACCACAGCAATGGTGATTACTCTATTTTCATTTATATATGAAGCTCAATTAGCAAGCTGCCAATACCTCAACGTTGACTTTGTCATGCAGATCAATGTCAACTTCGTAAGGGAGATTGTCTTTGGTGGCAGAGAAAATGAATTTCCCTTCAGGCTCGAGCTTCAGTTTCACATCCTTGGCATCAGGTAAATCAACCGTCAAGTAGATCTTATCTGACCGCTGAGCCCACTTCAAAGTTGGGTGTCGGCTGAAACAATAAAAGGCAAGTTCCTTTAATGAGTAATCTTTAGTTGCTTAGATCCTTTATCTTTTTTTTTTTTTTTTTTTGATTGCATGCTTAGATTCTTTATCTCACATAATGGTTTCATACATATAAATGATATAAAAACTTGGTTTTGATATTCCTTTTCTCCTCTTCTTTAAATTTGATTTCCTTAATAGATTTCACAAGCACTCCATTTATCATTAACAACTTCCTCATACGTCAGAGCTAAAGGACCCCCACCCATGGAAAGTTCATTAGTGAATGACAGTAGTATAAATGTCAAATCCAGAACTTCCATTTTTAAGACTGTTTGAAGCTTTTATGTTTAACTTTTCTTATATTTTTCCAAAGCCCATATGTTCATCCACTGTGATTCAATCTACTCCATGGATGAACAAGCACTCCCCTGGAAAAACAAAGAAAATTTGAAGAAAAAAAATAGGAAATCACCCGAAACAAACCATGGGTTTTTGTCGTGAATAAAAATTGTAAATTTGACTTGCTTATGAATGTTATAATGAAGACACGTTAGATACTGTTTTTCAGAGAAATAAATGCTTCACCACAGAGACAACAAAAGAGGGGATTTCAAAACTGAATAAAAAGTATGCTATCCAACCCATACTGATCTTCCCATATTGTCATAACTAGAATCCCCTACTGATCAACTACAGAAACAAAGAAGAACACAAATATCTACAAGAATAGTAAGCAAGATTTAACCAATACCCATGTCAAGAAATCCGTAATGAAAATCAAATCAGAAACCAGGGAAAATATTTCTTAAAACTTGTACAAGAAAGAAACAGAGTTCCACCTATAAAAGTTCGGGAATCTAAAGTATATATAACCAAGAAATATCATTTTAACAAATTAACTTGTACCCATTTTTTTTATGGTAGAAAACTTGTACCCATGTTAAAAACCAGGAAAGTAAAAAGAAAAACAACATAAAGCATTCAAATCAAGATAATATCTATTATTCTTATATTTCCAGTTAGAAACTGGATCCCATTGTCCAGTGCTTGAAAAATAAGAAAAAGAAAAAACGAGAAAGAAAAACAGAACGTCAGAACCCACATTCAAAACCAAAAAGACAAACATAAACTACAGGAGGTAAACAGAGGAGCAACCTTCAAATCAAGATAACAGCTTTTTCTTTTCTTTTGTTGGTTAGAACTTAGAACCCACTATGCGAAGCTAGGAAATAAAGATAAAAGAAGAGCAATAAGGAAAAATGGAAGGCTGTGACCAGAGATCGAGCCAGAGCTTACCTCATATCTGAACTTGGAGAAAAATCAGTTGCAGAAAGAAAGAAATATAATGTTGTTTTGATAGGACAGATAGACTTCCAATAGAAGTGCCAAACGAAGAGAGCAACAGAACAGACTTGCAGGACACAGGGGGAGACCTTTAAATTCTTTGCTTCCGTATGCAGACTCCACGGGAGCGGGGAATGAGCTGGAATGTTCCAGAAAACACCAAGCTTTTTCAAATGGGTGTTTCAACGGCGGCCGTTATAACGATAAATAACGGCGTTATTCACACAAATCCATACCCTGTTATCTCTTCTGCCGTGCAGGAGGAGATCTTCAACTTCAAGGGATATGTTTGGGAATTTTCGACCTTTCGGGACCCTTAGGAGTTTGGACGTCATGAAGGCTAAGGTATCGAAAATATCAAGTGTATTCGAAAGGTAATGGGATATGTGTTGAATACGCATGCGAATGAGAAATGAGGTATATATATATATAATAATTTTATGAAGAAATATTTTATAGTTAATTATAATTTTATTAAAAATTATATGTTTAATTATAATATATAAATTATAATTTTTAAGATTTTGATGTTTTATGGGATGGGAAAAACCTAATTCTTCTATCCAACCATAAAACATGTATTGGCACAACGTTTAAGTGAAAATATAATTAATAAATATTTATTATTTATTTCTAAAAATTATCAAAAATAAATAAATATTATATAATAATTTCAATTGCTTTATGGATATATGATAGATCATCCATAGCATTATAATATATTCAATCATTGTGATCAAATGATAAAATATAACTAATTATTTATTTAATTTTTAATTCTAAAAATATAAAAATAAAAAAAAAATATTAAAGAAGAAATTTCAATTGGTTTGTGGGTATGATAGATTATCCATAGAATTATAATATATTATGTGATCAAATGATAAAATATAATTTTTTATTTTTTAATTCAAAAAATATAAAAAATAAAAAATATATATATATTAAAGAAGAAATTTCAATTCCTCTATGGATATAATAGATAAACCCATAGATGTAAACATATTTAGTCTTTATAGGCAAAGAAAAAAAAATACATTTTCAAATTTTTGTTAATGTATATTTTCCCAAATATCTTCATGAAATTTCTATAAATCTACTGATAACACAAAAAAAAAATGTGATTTTGAATGTAAGAACTCTAGATCAACATAAATTTAAACTTTCAAGAAAAAAGAAATCACAAGATATTATAAAAATTTGAAAAAACTTACCTATTTCTGCCATATTTTTTCAAAACTTGAAAGATCTTCAAAAAAATTAGCGATTCACACTTGTTTCTTGCAAATTTTTGCAAATGTAATTCTAGGAATGAGGTCTGGAGTTTTAGAGACATTTGGGGGTGAAAGAAGGCTTATTTCAGGGGGAAAATTTTGCTTTCTCCCTTTATTTTTTTTTAGTTTTTGGCTGTATCTTTTTTGTTGATATGCCCCAATACACCCTCGATACGCCCCAATATGGATCCGATACACATGAAAAAAGATGAGACCCCCGATTTTCATGCGTATCCCATATATATTTTTCAAATATATGATACGATATGAAATATTAAACCTGTTGAAATCTCAACATTGTCAAACAAGTAGGACACAAACTCAAACCAGAGTCACCGAACAAAAACTAGGGGTGCAAGTCTAGAAGGTTGATCTGAGTTTATGGTCAACTCGGGCCTGACCCTAAAATTTGGGATTAAGGCCTGAGGTCGAGGTCAAGCCCGATCTTCCCAACCCGAGCGCAGCCCACATTGTAATTTGATGCATTCGAGTTGTGTTTGAGCTCGGGTTGGTCAATGAACCCACTCTACCTAAGGGTTAAACCCAGACCTGGCCCAAAAAATAAAAAGCCTAACTTCTTGGGCCCGAAGACCAAAAATCCAAACCCAATCCATGCAAAATTTAGGGTTGGGCCCACCCAAATTGCACCCCTAACAAAAACTATAGGTACAACTATGCAACTTGGGTCGAACCAACCGAACTCAGACTGATCAAAGCTCACAAATTTATATGGTGGCCCTCGAGCTGAGCTTAAGTCCAAAAATTCAGGTTTTTATATTTTCTTTAGCTAGGTTCAAGCTTAACCCTGTAGTCCAAACCCAATCCAAACTCCCTCTGATTGACCAATCTGAGTCCAACTTGAATGCATCAAATTTTAATGTGGATTAGGCCTAGGTTGAGCTCAAACCCAGACCAACCCACCCAACTTGCACTCCTAACAAAAACCAAGAACCATCAATACTGAGTCGAGCTGTCAATAATCTACCTAATAAACCAAACCAATCAACTGATTCTATTGGTTTGTTTTATGTCCCTACGAGCGGATTTTGCTATTCCAAACCGATTAAAACCAGAACCAATAATATAATAAACAATATACAAAGGTTTATGGATTTTTTATAATTTTTGTTATATTAATTTTATGTCTAAGGTAATTTCATAGACAATACATATGATAATATTGGTTAATAACACTTTTTTATCAAACATACATAAACATCATTCATTTTCATTTTTATTACGGAGAAGTACAGACAAGCCCAATGTAGATTTCTAATTTTCACTACAAATGGTATAAACATTCTGATGAGGGGTGATTTGGCCCAACCTGATAAACAGAGGACACGTGGATGTAGCCCACCAGCTGGACGAAGACTCAACACCACAGTCACCTCAACAAATTTAGTTACTTCGGAATTCCAACCCCTCGGATGGCACTGAACACCGGGCACCTCGATGGCACTGAGCTCTAGGCACCTCAGATGACTAAGGCTAATCAAGTGACATGTAGCAGATCTCTAGGAGCTTGTCATCTGACTCCGAACCTTTCAAGATCATGCTACGTAACCGTTCGGTTTAACTTCATCCCATCCAAATTGGAGGGAAATGGTAAACCCTATCAATTAGCGTGATTCCTATCTTCCCGAGCGAAATGGATCCCTACGGCTTGGGCCAAAGACCCCAGGAACGTTTCATAAGACCCACGACAACCCAGCTATATAAGGGCATCAACCCCCAAGACTCAGGTACGCACGATTACTTGTTCATTAGATTACTTGCATTCAAACTTTCAGTTCGCAATCAGAGTGCAATACTAACTTAAGCATCAGAGCAACCACAATGGGTTAGCCACCCCGGGTTCTCTAATCCTTTGTCTTGCAGCTTGGTCTAGCTCGCTACGTGACTAGTATCCAGGTGATCTTCCAGCTAGGAGCTTCCAGATCATGCACCATCAATTGGCGCCATCTATGGGATCTGATCAAAATGTCAACATTATACCTCATTCGTTACCTTACTCTCTCTCTCTCAATGGTATCTCCAAGTAACACTAGCAAGGGCATCGACATGAGTGTCACTAGGGGGGCAGGACCACCCAACATCACTCCCTCAAGGCCCTTAAGTGACTATCGGGCAGTTCACCATCCCCTTCGATGATTCCTCTCGCAGTTGGGTGTCACCAGTTCAATGATCTAGTTCAAAGTGTTAGAACCATGCAGATTTAGATGCAACTGATGCATCAATTCCAATAGCTTCAACAACTTCAACAGTATTATTTCTATCAACAGTACTAGCAGTAATTTCCACCACTGTAGCCGAACCAGCAACCGGGTCAGTACCAAAATCAGATCCAGAACCAACGCTCGCACCACCAGCAGCCTCATCTAAGCGTTCGCATATCTCCCCATTGGGATGAGGGAAACTCAGAGGTTCCGGTCCTTCCTAGGGGTCAGACCCCACCTCGGGGTAGGACCAACGGCCAACACACCCCCCAGTTTCTCAAAGAGGGAACCCAAAGGATAGGCCCGAGGTCATCCAACATGAAAGGACCAGTCAGCAACAACACTCACGGCTTGAGAATCGCGAGTCGCACTTCGACGATCGCCAGCTTGGGGCTCGAGGTGCTGGCTCGAGACAAAACCCCTCGGCACCCCACAATAGCCAACACCGGTCTCCCGACCAAGAAGAAGCAGGAAGAAGGAATGCTGATCCACCTCGCAACAGTGTTCGAGGGCGAGAGCGAACCAGAATTGAAGTACTCAATCATACCAAAGCCAGTTGCACTCAAACCACTAAACCGACTGAAGCCAAATCCACCTCAACTCAACGTGAACTCCTTGCATCGGGTCGTGACCCTCGTGCGAGGAGTGGGGGGCAATTGATGAGGGGTGATTTGGCCCGACTTGATAAACAAAGAACATGTGGATGTAGACCACCAACTGGACGATGACTCAGCACCACAATCACCTCGGCAAGTTTAGTTACTTCGAAATCCCAACCACCTCGGATGGCACCGAACTCCGAGCACCTTGATGGCACCGAGATCCAGGCACCTTGGATGACTAAGGCTAAGCAATCGACATGTAGCAGATCTCTAGGAGCTTGTCAGCTATCTCCGAACCTTTCGGGATCATGCCGCATAACCATTCGTCTTAACTTCATCCCATCCGAATCGGAGGGAAACGGTAACCCCCATCAATTAGCACGGTTCCCGCCTTCCCAAGCGTACCCCTACGGCTCAAGTCGAAGACCCCGAGAACATTTCATGAGACCCATGACATCCCAGCTATATAAGGGCATCAACCCCCAAGACTCAGGTACGTGTGATTACTTGCTCACTAGCTTACTTGCATTCAAACTTTCAGCTCACAATCAGAGTACAATACTAACTTAAGCATCGAAGCGACCTCCCCGGGTTATTCACCCTGGGTTCTCTGATCCTTTGTCTTGCAGCTCAGTCCAACTCGCTACGCGACTAGTATCCAGATAATCTTCCAGCTAGGAGCTTCTAGATCGCGTACCATCACATTCAAAAGGTCAAAAACTCACACTTTATGCACCTATACCCACCCGTGAATTGGCATCAATTTCGAGCTGGCACCTATCCCAAATGTACTTTGAGCCAACAAATTCTGACCCTGGGCTGAACCGCCATTCTCCCTTTTAATAAGGGTATATTATGAAGGGCAAATTTCTTAAACTACCCCTAAAGTTTAGAAAATTGACTAACTCTACCTCTACTGTTTTTGTATATTATGAAGGGATTGCAATTTTTAATTAACTTTGTTCATAAAATATAATAACAAAATCATTTTTAGTTTTATTTATTTATGCCATTCAACACCGGGATTGCAATCCAACATAAGTATGATAGATGAGATCCAATTCAAATTTGAATATAAACAAATCAAATTCGGGTCTACTCATTGCCAATCCAATATGATCCATTTACAGCCCTAAGGAGTTCACACTTCAAACCAACTTTATAACTTATTCATTAAAAGACAAAGCAATAAATCATTCAGTTCACCCACTTCAGTTGTCAATCAATGGTCTGTTGTTAATGGCTGAAGTAGTTGAATTAAACGACTTATTGTTAATAGTGAATAAATATTTAAGTAATAAAGTAGTAAATGATATATTAATCTAGCCAATTTCAGCTTCAGCCATTAAGGCATGTTAGGTTCACTGCTGCAAGCTTTGTTCTTTCAATTCTTGCTCATTTTGGGCAAGAATGAATAATAACCATTGTCATAGTTTTCAGCGGTGGATGGCCAGCAATCTGTTGTGAAGACATCCGCCAATAAAAATATATGTCAGCGGGTTATGACTGCTGGCACAGAGCTTCCTTAAAAAATGAAAATAAACAGTATGGGGCACAATTTTGTCATATTTTACTATATTTTATGACTATTAATATTATTATCTTTATTGAATATACTATTATCAATTTGATGAACTTATTAGATTTTTTTGTATTTCTTCATGTTATTAATTTTATTTTTAATTTTAGAAATTTTATATTTCATTTCTATTTTGAATTTCCAAACTCTTTTCTTCTTTTGCACAACTGCCTACTCAATTCAACAAATTAATTTCTTTTAGTTTTAAATAGATATTAACCGCTTCCATAAAAAATAAATGAAGATGAAATTTATAACCAAATGGGTTTAAAATTTATTTTTATTCTTGTCCTAAAAATAATTCTTTTTTTTTTAAATAGTGTTTGGTTTGTAGAAACATTTTCTCATTTTGCTTATTTCTACTTTTTCTTAAGTCCCAAAATTTGCTCTCAGTGGGTGGCCATTGAAATTTTATTAATAATACAAAAATTAATAACTTAAGAGAGGAGGACGTAGAAGCCTTACCCCTAAAAAATCTATACATAGGATTGTCAGTCCATTCTAGATTTTATTATTGGAAAGAATGAACAAGAATGAAAGTTGAACCAGACATAGCCTAAGCAACTCACAACTTCTTTAAAAACTTAAACACCTAATAAAATGCAAAGAAAAAGATTCAAACCTAGGTCACAGCCATGGAATCATATTTACATGGTTATTTATAACAATGTTCTCAAAACCGGCTCGAACCGGACCGGATGGTCGGACCAAAAAAATCAGGAACCTGACTAATTCCATTTTATCCCAAAACCGTCTTTTGGCCAAAAATTGTTGATTTGGTCAGCAAACCGCTGATTCAGGTGGTCAAACTGTTCGAACCTTCCAATGGTTTTTGGACATTTTTTTATTATTATTTTTTTTTATCAAAACGGGCCATCTGTTTTATTTGAAAGGTCAAACCATTCGACCTAAGAACCGGACCCCAAACCGTTCATTGTCCGGTTTGTTTTTTAAAACCTTGATTTATAATGTATTGGTTGAACAAAGCCGGAGAACAGAGAAAATTCAGGTGATACAAAAACATAAATCTAATTTAGCAAAAGTTTTTGCTAACCTCTAACCCCTCTTGTCTTTCTCTCAAAAACAAAAAGAAAAATGCAAACCATTAACATTAGCCACATTATTCCTTGCGTCTTTGTAAGGTTTGCGTCTTTACTTCATTATAGAGTCATAAACGTGCTTGGTAAAGTGTAAAAATTATATTTATTGATGTAAATGCAAATTTGATCAAAAAGTACAAATACAAACCTGTTTCGGTTTTGCATTTACAGATTTTGCACTGTGTTTGGTAAATGAGTACAACCACAAATTTCAAGAGTCTGGTCTACCTAATTTATTTGACCAGCAGAGTGTTTCTTCATTGTTTTTAGAAGCATACTTTGCTCCCATATTAAATGCAAGAACAAATTTACTTTCATTTTCAGTATAAAGTAATATTCTTACCAAACAATGCCAAAACGAACTACAGTACAAATTAACCTTAATCCAGCATTTGACTCTTAACAAAAGTAACCGTGATTCCATTTTGATATTGTTTTAGTTTTGCTGTCTATTTCTATTGCCTTGTTCAAGGATTATATATCCGAATTGTGAAACAAGATTCATGTAGTCGACCCAATATAATTGGAAGAAGGCTGAATTGAACCAACTTGAATATTAATTCCTTCTTGTCTTTTTTAGATAATTACAAAGTGCCGGGATGGTATGGAATCTGAAAATCTTTAACCAATCAGAAACCCATATAAATTTGCACCAGTTAATTAGTTACAAAATAATGATAAAATCTCGGGCTGACAATAATGGGAATGTGTGTTCAAGTCTGAAGGCAACCATTTTATGCAAAGAAAATGCTAAAGGTTAGAAGAATACGTAGTCCTTCGGTCCACCCCTCCCAAGGCCCTAGATAGCTGAAGACCAACATTGGATAATGGCACCAGATGATTAGTTACCACTTGATAAATACCAATTGATTGGTTATCATACTTTTGGTGCCCAAGTGGGAATCACATTCTTTAGGCTGCATTTGATTTGACTCCTTCAAATCAAACAAAACCTTAAGGATTAGATGTCCCTGGACTAGTGTTTTAAGGGTTGAAGGATGATTGTGGACAAAGTTTCAAGTAGTGCAATCAAACGTCAGAAGTTTTCCATACATTCTCATTATGGTTGGTTGGTAACTTGAGGAGCTTCTTTATAATTTATTTGGAAAATGATTGGATGACAGCACTATGAACTCCCCCCCCCCCTCCCCTCCCCAAATATCAACACCACAAATAGAGAATCCTATGTGACCAAAGAGGGAAAAAAACGGTACTCAAGAGCCAACTAAAATCTAACAGCAAAAGAAGAAGAAATGTACACAAGAGCCAAGAAAAACTCTTTTTTTTTTTTTTTGAAGAAATGAACTTTTACAAAGTTCAAGGGGCTAGAACTAGAAGAGCTAGGGATGAACTAAAGAGTGAAACAATTTGAGGGCTCATAATTTAAAACTGATATGGCAATAGACAGAATGGAATGACACCCTAACACTTCTAGTTCTAACCTTTAACTTGTAATAGATCAATTTTTCTTACAAGTATTGTAAGTGTATTATATGCGTGTGACTAAATCATATTAATCTTATTCCTCTCACTTTATCACCTATTAGAGTTATTCCTAAACTTCTTTGAACAAACCCACTTTTAAGTATGCATTCTACTTTATTGACTGTTCAACACTCTACTCCATATAACCTAATCGGACTTACAACTCTTTCATGACTTTGAATGCATCCCTAAATTTTTCCTATTAGGTTTTCTCTTAGTCATCAATCTTAAGTGTACATTGATTTACTCTACTATTATTATTATTATTAAATACACATAGCACGTATTCTATTTTAATCCTACTTATTTCAAAACCTTTTGTTCCAAAGTTTTGTCCATAAACATAATGTTGTATTTGACCCGTTGCTAGTATCATGCACCATCAATTAAAACAATGTTATCAATACACAACAAGCACCATGGGTATGAGCCCTGTTCTGAATATATTTGATCACTCAAGCTATGTTTAGTTTGAAGGAAAAAGTGGGGAAAGAAAAGAAAAGGCAAGGAAACTTTTTCAAACTTTGTATAGGTTTTCATTCCTTCCCCTTCCTTTCCCTACCTTTTCCTTCAAACCAAACATAACCTTAATGTTACATCAATTATTGCATCATCATAAATATTCTTAATTAGGCCTAAATTCCAAGTTCAAACCCTTTTTTTTCAAAAATGTCCATATTATCTCGCTAAAGACTATCATATGTGGCATATATGCTTTCTCAATATCAATGAACACCACCTGAAGATATTGATCCTTTTCTATCAATCCCCTCACAAGCAGGGGTGTCAATTGGACTGGATTTGGTCAATCTGATCCAGTCCGATGTGAGTCCATTATAAATGGACCAGGTCCAATCCAATCCAATGAATGTTTTGGACCAATTTGGACCGGTCCAATTCAATGTCTGAATCGTCCGATCTGTTTAAATTCATTTTGAAATAGATTGGTTTCAACTCAAACCCAGTCCATTGGCACATATATTCCTATTTTATATCAATAAACCCAATATTGGCTTAATCCAACCCAATCCAATATAAACTTGTTACGGATAGACCAGGTCCAATCCAATCTAATAAATATTTTGGACCAGATTGGTCCAATCCAATATATATTGTTGGTCCATCCAATCCGTCCAAATTGATTTTAGACTGGACGGGTTCCAATCCAAAACTGGTCCATTAACACCCTTACTCACAAGAAAAACACAGCTACTATATATGCTCTATCTACCATAAACCTAAAATGGTTCTACAATATGTAAGTTCCATGTTGTAACAATTCACCCTAGAAATACCAAATTGCCAACCACCATCCACATTTTGGTGAGAAAAAATATCCCTACTGGGCTTTAATGTGTTGTTACCCAGTAGCAAGGTTCAAAGTATTGATACACCTTTGTATATCGGCATAGGTGTATCAATATTTTAAAGCATGCGCCTTTTATCTTTTTTCTTGGTTTTTTAAATTTCAGTTTTAGGCATATTTTTATATATATTAAATAATAAAAAATGAGTTCTCAAAAACACCTATAAATAAATGTATATGACACGCAAAAATATTATACGATATATTCAATACACGGCATATCGTATTGATACTTTTAACCATGGTTTATAATACAAACAAATTATTAAAAAATATATTTGTACCATACATATACCTTGTTCATAGTGAGTGATCTATGACCTACAACAAGAGTTAGTGATGTAAGGAACAAAATCATAGATCACTATAAACAAGGTATATGTATGGAACAAAATCATGTAACCATTGCAACTTATGTGTTTTCCTAGTGTCATTATCTTTTTACCATATCCGTGCATATTTAGATCTCTCTAAGCTTAGATTGCATTTTTTTTACGCCTTAAATCAATTCATTAACTAAAACTGCTCAGAAAATATTATTATCAGCATCTAAATCCAAAGAAATAAACCGAGGTGGCAATGACCAGCCTGCTTATGAGCCACCATGTTCCCATTTCTTTTAATGTGGGTAACCGAGAAGCAGAGATTGAGTTTAAAAGCTCTCTGCAATCGGCAATAACATTGGTGATTCGCCAAAGAGGAGAAACATCTTCCCCCAACAGAGAAGAAGTTACTTGCAATGCATCTCCCTCGAAAATAATACAATTCAGATTTAGGTCCACAGCAAGCTCTAGAGCCTCAAGTAATGCCTTAGTTTCACACTCCACTGATGAGAACAAAAGTAGGGAAACTACCCTTACTCTAGGCTGTGTTTGATTGCAGTGCAATTTTATTTGCACTAGCACAAACGCATGGCAGTGCAAAATGAAAAAAAAAAAGATGCAAATTCTTATTTAATTTTGTTATGGGTATTCAAGGCTCAAAGTATTGATACGTATCGGCCCGTATCGACCTCAAGTAATGATTAATTGTTGGTTGTTGGTTTGCTGGATGTGTTTCTATCTTTTTGTGTCTCTTACTAGATTTTTTAGGCTATTTGATAGGTTGGGTTGGAGGGTTGCTATTTGATATTCTTGGCACTGTTTAGCCAGTGCCAGTGGTTCAGCTCTAACTGAATCACCATTACCAATTGGCCCGGAGGGCAATGCCATCACCTAACCCAAGTGATTCCTGAATACACCCCCTATACCTGCTCTGCCCGAATTACCCATGGAACTTCGATCAAAGTTCAATTTTATTATGTCAGCTGGTGGAGTCCAATTCATATGCACCTTTTCCTTTTTCCTGTTTGTGCCACTACTGTCCAAGAATTTACAATATCAATGACAGAATGATCGGACGAAGTCCAAGGTTTTTATCCAATGTTCAAATCTTATTGTAATGCCTTCTATCTACTCCTCCTTGGTTATCCTCAAATCAAAAAGATACTGCTGCCCTTACTATCTTGGCCTTCCACATAATTCTTGTTAGACAGTTTTTGTATGCCTTTAATTCCAATCAGAATTATGTACATTATGAGTTTATTATAAATAAATAAAGTACATATTTTGATTCATGTTATTGTGGTGTGTTTCTGTGTAATACCCTTAAACTGGACATTTAATGAGACTCATGTTAGTTTAGAATATTCACAGCCAGTGAGTCGGTCTGGGGAGACCTATTCTGATAAGGCTGACACTGATGTGCCACCAAGTCGGTTGAGGTGCGGTTGAGACTCAAGGCACATGCAGTGTAGGATTAATTGAATCTTTGAACCAGACCAGATTTCCAGTATTGCCCTGGACCTTGGAGATTAATGGGTAAAACTGGAAAATTGCACCCGACCCCTAGACTCAATTATGATGCTGCACTAGGTGCCCGATTGGGCTGTCTTTGATGTACCAATCAATGAGCTCCTTAGCGGGGGTCAAAACTTTGGTATGTTGAGACAGTCTAAAAATTCATCTGAGTGGGTGATCATAGTGACAGGATCAGCCCCTTTGTCAGACAAAGGTAATGATCGGGGATACACTCTCGCTAATGGAAACCAAGACTGTCGGCAGTCGATTTCAATGTCGATTTCAATCGTTGAAATTTGTTTTTGCAAAATATATAAAAGTATATATATATATATATATGGTATGATTTCTAAAATGTTTGCCAAAGGTTTTAATTCTCGGGATCCATATAAGCAGAGAGTGCAACATTTTTCCTTGCAGCCAAGGGAGAGGTCATCTCTTGTCGAGCAGTGTTTGATCATTATGGGCTGAGAGGTCCTCTCTTGTTAGGCAGTGTTTGATCATTATGGGATGAGAGGTTAAGTGTAAGATCATTGAGGGTAATACCTGATGGGCTAATCTTGCATCTGCCCACAATCCCTAGGTGCTACAATGTGGTTTGGCCTAGGGACCACTTAGGGTAAGTGTTGGGCCCATATAGTCCATATGATGGGTTTCAGGGGGTGCACTGTCCATAATGGTGCATTCGGCCAGGCCTTGTAACAAAAGCTGGGCCGAACCCATGTGGCTGATTGTAGATCAATGTTTGGGTCCCAAGCCATACAAGGAAGCCCAACTGGGCAGCAGTCAGGAAGACTAAGTGAGCATATAACCTTAATGGGCCTAAAGCCCATTTCGAACTGGGCTAATTTAAGTGGTTAAATAAGGGGCGAATTATGGGAATTAATGAGATTAGGAGAAGGCTGATCTAATCTGCAGATAAGATAAGGGTTTGGATTTGATTTGGATGTCTGATCCAAATATGATTTGGATTTGAATCAGCAACTCCTAATGGGATTAGGAGCTTATCCCTTTAAGGTTACAAAAGAATGAGGGGAAGGCAGCCTTTAGAAAACACATATTCACATCCTCTTTAGAGCTGAAATCATAGAAGGAAGAATTAAGCAACCCTACGAAATTCTTTCTTGCCGCCTCCCTCCTGCTGCCGCCTTACCTGCCAGTTCGACCTCCTTTTCAGTGGGAGAAATCAAGATTCTATCTTGATATCAGTTCCTTGTGAAGGGACTGATAGGAAGTTGTGCTCACGTGCCATCCAGCTACTTCTTGCGAATGATTAGGTTCTTGGAGAGAACACTATTGATTCTGCTCCATCCTACACTGCGTCGTCTTCAGCGGGAGCAGTCTTTGGATCCTTCCTTGGGCGTGAACACCTCCATTAAGAGATAATATTTCTCTGTATCAGGTATAATCCTCTCCTACTGCTTTTGTTCAGATCTGATTCAGTTTATGGTTCAAGATTGATCATTAAAAATATGATTTTCTAAATGGGGAATGCGATTCTCAATTGAAGGGAGAGAAATTTTTTGAAATTCACCCACCTTATTCCGCAAGATTTGGGTGTCCATATGATGGATCTCTCATCCCTTCAATTCTCCCACTTTTCTTTGGCTGCCTCACAAAATTGGGACTGAATAGGCTTACCACATCTTGAGGGGGAATTCATTTGCAACCAATGAGAGTGCAGATACTCCCAAATATAAAACACAAAGGGACAGGAAATAAGTAAATGAGGGAGCCCAAATTGAATGAGAAGGTTGAAGAAATAAGCACAAGAAAAGGTGCCACTGGGGGAGGGAGCCCAAATTGTAGTGTCCTCTAAGTTCTGATCCAGGAAAATATTATCCTGCTTAGCTAATAACAATACAAGAGCCTCACATTCAATGTCCCTCAAGCCCCTCCAATTCAAATTTATAAGTAGAAAGAGAATAGAGCATGGGGAGTTGCAATTTCAAGGGTAATTCACCACGCCACAAATATTCCCAAAACAGGAGTCACTTTTGCATCCCAGCCATTTTCCACCACTGGTTTCCAAAAACTCTCAGCCTTCGTTTTGCCTCCCAAAGGTAGTTCAAGGTATTCTACAAGCTAGTTTCTAACCTCACATCCTAGGATCCCTGCCACTGCCTGAACCTCAACCTCGCTAATATCAAGTCCTGCAGCACAACTTTTTCCCCAATTCACCTTTGGATTAAAAACCCTATCGAAGGTATTAACTATTTCCTTTAGGCTACTCAAGCTTCCTTCGTCACAACCATCACAAACACAATTATATCATCTACAAACTGAAGGTTGTTCACAACTATGTCATTCCTTCCCACCCTCCAACCACTAAAGGAATTTGCCAAGTCAATTTTACTATCAACGTACTTTAAAACTTCAGTGTGAAAAGTAAAGAGGATATGGGGTCATTTTGTCTCAAGCCCCTTTTTGTTAAAAAAAATCTCTACCTACTCCATTTATCAAATTGAATAGTGTACAGAGCTAATACAAGGTTCCCAACCCCATTTTTTCCATAATACCAAGGAGAAATGACCAATTCACCATATCATAAGCCTTTTTTAGGTCCAGCTTACAAAAAGCCCTTTCCACCCCTCTTTTTCTTCTTTTCCACACACCCAATAGCTATTAGGATCTGATCCACAAATACATGCTTATTTTGATTTCACAAATCGATGAATGAGAATTTGAGTGATTTCTTCTTTCTACCAACTTCCAACTTGGTAAGTGATTCTATGGTTTTTATCTTCTCTACTGGAAATCTTTGGAACCTATGATCTTTATGATGCTTTTTAATTAACCCTTAAGGTGTAAGTAAAGAAGAATAAGGTTTGAAGCTGATGATATAGCAGATGATGACCTAGTTGCCAACATGTTGCCTAGGCAACAAGGCATACCAAAGGTGCTTAGTCCAAACATTATGGGTTCTATTGAAAGGACACCCATCTAGGTAATAAGGAGACACGTAGGTAACAAAAATTACAAGGCAAGCACCTTCTTGTAATATTCTTACTAATGTGTTTTGAGACATCCTATCATATAAATTTTACTTACGTTTATTTTAGGCTTTTACTGGTAAAGATCCAAGAAATTTTTGAGGTGGATTCCAAGGATGGCCAACAGCTTGGCAGATAATTTTGCAAGGATTGGTATGAACAGAAGTGCTTTAGAATGGGGAATGCCAGCCAGGACTAAGGATAAATCAAAAAAGTTCTTAAGAACAGTTCTGATTTCTCAACCATCAAAAATAACGTTTCTGCTTATCTGAAGTTATGATGTAGTAAATCCATTCAATATTCTGAATGTTGGAACCTCTCTGAATAATGCCTATTTTACAATTTTGCCCCTTTGAGTGTATAATCTATATTATATATGGAAATTTCTATGATGTGAGAAGGCTATACTATCAAAGAACTTTGACCAATCAAAAGCACCCACCCCTCCATGAAATTTGATGAATACCAGTTGATTGGTTACTACTTCTGTGATAGTGATACTGGTTGATTGGCTATCAGCTTTTTAGGTATCATGCCTGTTCGACTTGAAGTTTGGGTTAGGGTTGAAAGTATGAACCCAACTTAACTTTAGGTTTATGGGTGCAATCGAGCGAGTCAAGCCGAACTTTGGCATTTTGGCTCACTTGGACTAAAATATTACTAGGTTCCAGTTCGAGTTTTAATTCGATTCAAACTATATTTTCTGGTTTGAGCTAAGTTTGATTAAATACTCGATGAGCTCAAGTTTGGCTAGAAAGCTCGAAAATGAATATATTTTTATATTTTATAAATATATATGATATATAATTTTTATAATATATAGGATATTCTTATATTGTACATAGATTATAAAATAATTTTTTATAATATGTATTATAAAATATATTTTTACATTAATCGAACCAGGCTTGCAATCTTTTAAGATGAACTTTTTATTGGTCGAGCTTGAGTTTGAATAACTAATCGAACATACCGAGGTTCAAACTCAATTCAATCTCAATTAGAATCGAACTTGAGCCCAAACTATTCGATTAGAGCTCAATTCAATTGCATCCCTATTCTGGTTGGGTTAGGGTTGAGGCCTTAGCCAACTCGAACCCCAACTTAATTTCATATTTCTATGTATAATTATTATATGCATGTATGCATGTAGATATATATGAAACTATGCACGATGCATCTATATACGAGTGTTTATATGCATGTACATATATATGAAACTATGCACGATGCATCTATAAATATGCGTACGAGTGTCTATATGCATGTCAACAGTTTTTTTTTTTTTTTGATGAATTATATGCATGTCAACAGTTGTACAAAATTAAACCAACAACCAACAATTAACCACAGCAAGCTCTAGAGCCTCAAGTAATGCCTTAGTTTCACACTCCACTGATGAGAACAAAAGTAGGGGAACTACCCTTACTCTAGGTTGTGTTTGGTTGCAGTACAATTTTATTTGCACTAGCACAAACGTATGGCAGTGCAAAATGAAAAAAAATGCAAATTCTTATTTAATTTTGTTATGGGTACTCAAGGTTCAAAGTATTGACACGTACCGGCCCGTATTAGTCTGTATCGGTCAATACGTATCGTTCCGGGACCTCTCTGATACGCCCCTACAGTGGATGTATTGGGGTTCTGACCGGTTCAGGGGGAGGAGCCTTAAACCACCCCCTGAACCAGTTTCAAAAAAGTATAAAAATAGTATCGATATTGCCCGATACACCCCTATTGGCATATCAGGCATATCAATATTTTGAACCTTGGTTTTACTTTATTCTGCTTCATGTCTTAATTTACTGCATTCGTAATGCAATCAAGCAAAATAAGCTAAAATTTGAAAGAAAAATATGCTAGAATTTACACTAGAATCATTTGCAGTGCCACAATTTTGCATCAGTGCAAATTTATTTGCATTACAACCAAACAAAGCCCTAAAGACAAACCCCAGCTCTAGCATTTTCAGAAGAAATACCCCCATCAAAGTTGATTTTCAGCCAATTAATAGGAGATTAGTCCAAGAAGAGACGGCATGATGGAAAGGTGATGCAGAAATCTGATCAAGATTTTTAAAATATCAATACGCTTGATATGCAGGTAGGGGCGTATCATTATTTTTTTTTTTCAAATTTGGCTCAGAGGGGCAGTTTAAGGTACCTCCACCCCTGAACCGGTAAAAACCCTGATACACCCTCTGTACGGGCATATTAGGGTGCTCCCGATATGTGTCAATTTTTTAAACCTTGAATCTGATTTTGTTGCATTATATTGAAAACTTGAAAAAGGCTAAAGCTCAGTTTGGAAAGAGTAGAAATACAAATATGTACAGTGCAAATATATACAAAATGCAAGACTTTGCACTCTATATAATTGTATTTGTAGTCCTTTCAAACTGAGCCTGAGGTTTCATTTGTTTGTGATACAAATGCCGAATCAGGGTATTTATGTACCTCGATTCGCGTTTGCAAGTGTTTGTTTGAAACATAAAAAAGTAATGGTTATCAGAGCAAATTTGTATTTTCTGACACTTTTGTTCTCTGAAAAGAGAGTATTAATGTACCTACTTTTTGGATATAATTTCGTATTCTTTTGATAATTATAACTTTTTTACCAAAATTAATGTATTAGAGCATAATATGGTTGAAGCATTTAATGATGGGCCCACACTTTTGCACCGATTTCAAACAAACAATGTGAATGCAAAAACAATTTAAAATGTGAACCATATTTGCAATCATAAACCAATATGTAGTGTACATATTTGCATTTACATTACAACCAACTAAGCATAAGGAAAAATCCCAAAATGACAAACGAGATAAAATTATTAGCATCCTCTGATAAAAAGAAAAAAAAATGAAAATGAAAATATTCCAAATTTCCAATCGCTCACCCCCCCTCTGATAAAATCTAGAATTTACACTAGAATCATTTGCAGTGCCACAATTTTGCATCAGTGCAAATTTATTTGCATTACAACCAAACAAAGCTCTAAAGACAAACCCCAGCTCTAGCATTTTCAGAAGAAATACCCCCATCAAAGTTGATTTTCAGCCAATTAATAGGAGATTAGTCCAAGAAGAGACGGCATGATGGAAAGGTGATGCAGAAATCTGATCAAGATTTTTAAAATATCAATACGCTTGATATGCAGGTAGGGGCGTATCATTACTTTTTTTTTTTCAAATTTGGTTCAGAGGGGCAGTTTAAGGTACCTCCACCCCTGAACCGGTAAAAACCCTGATACACCCTCTGTACGGGCATATTAGGGTGCTCCCGATATGTGTCAATTTTTTAAACCTTGAATCTGATTTTGTTGCATTATATTGAAAACTTGAAAAAGGCTAAAGCTCAGTTTGGAAAGAGTAGAAATACAAATATGTACAGTGCAAATATATACAAAATGCAAGACTTTGCACTCTATATAATTGTATTTGTAGTCCTTTCAAACTGAGCCCGATGTTTCATTTGTTTGTGATACAAATGCCGAATCAGGGTATTTATGTACCTCGATTCACGTTTGCAAGCGTTTGTTTGAAACATAAAAAAGTAATGATTATCGGAGCAAATTTGTATTTTCTGACACTTTTGTTCTCTGAAAAGAGAGTATTAATGTACCTACTTTTTGGATATAATTTCGTATTCTTTTGATAATTATAACTTTTTTACCAAAATTAATGTATTAGAGCATAATATGGTTGAAGCATTTAATGATGGGCCCACACTTTTGCACCGATTTCAAACAAACAATGTGAATGCAAAAACAATTTAAAATGTGAACCATATTTGCAATCATAAACCAATATGTAGTGTACATATTTGCATTTACATTACAACCAACTAAGCATAAGGAAAAATCCCAAAATGACAAGCGAGATAAAATTATTAGCATCCTCTGATAAAAAGAAAAAAAAAATGAAAATGAAAATATTCCAAATTTCCAATCGCTCCCCCGCCCCCTCCCCCCCCCCACCGGACACATAAAGAAAGCTTATAAAAGACCAAAACACCATGTGGCTGGGACATAGGAGCTGGGACCAACAATTTTTTTTAAAACAAGGTCCAAAGGTCCAATATATTAAATAATGACATTTTTGTCAGCAATAAATCATGTCATTTTTATATTACATCTTTAAAGCCAAAACTTCTCGCTCTCTGTTCCCGATGATTCATGAAACCCCATGATTCAAACTGACAAGCTTCACCTTGAAATTCCCCATTGCAAAGCTCCAGGTAGTGGGGCAAAGTATAAAAGCTTAGGAATTTGAACGAGAGATAAGTCAGTTCAAAACCTATACAACATCTCACTCAGAATTCAGAAACCCAAGAAAGACAAAACAGCACCTCCAAATTTCCCGTTCTAACCCGCCACACATCGTCTCATATTCCTAAGAATCTACTTCCACCAATCCATATAATGGGGCCAGAGTTAGCATTGACCATAATCAAATGTTCTTTCTTAATTCCGTAACTAGTTAAAACTTGAAAGTATGTTCCGTTACAAATATGGTTTTTTGGTTATAAAAATCATCAAATACCGGCAATGATGAAAACTTGGAGTTACAAGTCACAAGGTCACAAAACTATTTATTCAACCATCCAAACCTTACATCTCTTAATATCTATCTATAGGATAGAGTGGACGGCAAACAAAATTGGTATGGGAATTAATTCAGATTTGATTTTGCTAAAACAATCAAGCTTTCCCATCATCAAAACTAGGAAAAAAGATGCACATGACACATCTTTCGAAGTTTCAACATAGCAATCCAGAATTGAATTGTTGTGAGGAGACGGCATACATGGGAATTAATTCAGTAAGACTGGGATTATATTCCGCCAAACCCTTGGCTAAAACCCTGAAAAGGCTGAAATAAGGGATCTAAGGCAAGGACCACTAAGGCTTATAAATAAAGAACCCAATTTTTCAATTGTGACCACTTGTTGTAAAGAATAAATTGAGCTGTCATACATTCCGCAGCAACCGCCAGCAAAGGTGAATGTGCACAGAAAAACCAAAACCCTCAACCAAGAAATAGACTACAAAACCCTCCACCAAAAATTATCAACAGATTCAGTGCAGATCGGTCATTAACAAAAAATAAAAAAATAAAAAAGGAACAATCATGTACACTCTATACTTGAAACCCTCCCTGCATCACACAAAAGACAGCAGATCCAAGGGTTTCTTAACAAATATACTTCATTACCGAAGAGAGAAAACTGGGGTAGGGAAAAAAAGGAAGAACAAAAAAAGGGAAAAAAGCAAAGGGGAATTTTCTTCCCAACAAATATTGATGCGACTCCAACAAGAATATATATAGAGGACACGAAAACTGATGGGCACAGACTCTTCTGCCATAGAATAGCCACACCCAACGGAGGACAACTTACCCAACATGCGCTCTAGCATGTGGAAGCACCACAGCAAAGAAAATACAGTCCCGACTCTGCTGCCTGCATCATTCTCTTCGGGACCCAGGGCTCGTTAAGGTCCAGTTACTTTAAGACCCTTTGGATCACTGACCTCCATGACAATGAACCAATACCTCCTTCGGGGACTTGCAATCAATAAAAAATGGATTCGGCAAGACTAAGGGAGAATAGCAAAATATTAAGCCTCAACATGAAATCACCTAGGAACATTAGGTGGCAGCCGCTTTCTCCAGTTTCTCTTTCTCTATCTCAACTCTCCTCTGCTCTGCATGCTGGGCTATACCACTTGCCAGTGCCTGATAATGGAAGTCAAGCGTCTGCATAAGGCCCTGGAACCGTGCTGGGTCTGATGCTTGCAATACTAGGAACACGAGATTAAAGTCAGTTAACACTAGATAGGGCGTCAAAAAATAGTGTGAAATATTTATCAAAAAAAATAGTACCAAATAGAATGTTTTTCTTTTTTATTTTTTGGAGGGTGGGGGTGGGTGGGGGTGGGGTTTCTTAATTACCTTTCATGGTATCAACAAAGAAGACAAATGGGTCCACCTCATCGATTGGTGATTGCAACCCTTCATCATCACTGTAATCATCATCTGAATCATCATCATCATCCTCATCATTGGGACGGAATGCCTTGGCCTGTCAAAACAGCTTTTTATCATATGGTGAGATTTTTTCATGTTTCAGTAGAGGAACAGAACCAAATATTGGTATTTAAAAGCCAACCAAACAATAACATATAAATCTGTAATAAAATAAGCATCTGACTACCCCACACCCCCCACAAAAAAAACCCTTTTTAACGACTGTAGTGGAGGACCTCATCAAACATAGGTGTTGCAAACTTGAGTTATATACTACTGATAATGAAATTTACCATGGGCCATGATAAATATATGGAGTTCAATATTGAAACCTAAAACAGCTCCATGCGTTGCACATCACCCTTTCATGTGGTAAACCTACCCCAAACTGAAATGTTCAACCCACCTGCGCTATATCCAGACCCTAAACCGTGCAGATTAACCACCTGCCTGGAGTTTCGCACTGATTACATTTTGACAAAATTACATGGGCAACACTACCTTATCTATGAAATAGAGGTGATCATTTCTAACCCAGCCTGACCAAGCTTGCAAAATTCCAGGCTTCTTCAGCCTGGATTGTGTTAAGACCCAGCCCAGGCCCAGCCCGCAATATATTTATATATTACATATTTATACTTTATACATATATGCATATTATTATAAAATGACATAATATTTTATATTTATATATTGTAACATATATGCTGTACATATACTATAGGTGCTAAGCCAAACCCAGCCAGTGATACCCCTATACTATTGTGTTAACCCGTTGAACCAGGACCAAGTCTGTAACCTAAGGGGTAATCACTTGTTGTAATGGTAATACCTGAGTCTGGCAAGCCTGAGAACAACCACTTTGTACAAAAATGTGCCAACGGCTAGGACCATATCCAGTATCCCTTCTACCCAGTAGGCCAGTACCCATCCATCCCCCACCCCCCTCAATTTTATTTTTAAAATTTCTATAACATAAGGGGACATCACTTGTTGTAATGGTAATGCCCGAGACCGGCAAGCATGAGAATGTGGGTTCAAACCTGAGAACAACCACTTTGTGCAAAAATGTGCCAAAGGTTAGGACCAATATCCAGTTTCCCCCCAACCCACCACCCCCTCCAAAGACCCAAAATAGCTGGGACCAACATTGGGTAATTGCCTCTATAACCATCAACTTTTGTCCCAGAGGATCCAGGTGCCTGACCCACACAAACTAGCAGCCACATTGCACCAATGTCCATGATCTTGCCTCGTAACATTGGTTTTGGTATGAAATCTAAATAAGATGTAGTGATTCAATAATTCAAAGACCTGAGCTGCTAATTTTTGAAGCCTAACACTGTCAGCTTCATCACCATCCTCAGCATCAACTCCCATTTCCCTGTCAGAACCTTCATTTTCGTCATCGTCATCATCAGATTGAAAGCCGTCCATATCATCATCATCTTCAGCATCTTCTTCCTTTGCAGCTTCTGTTCACACAAAATAAAATAAATTAAGTAGTCAATATGGAAAAAAAAACAATTATTACACTAGCAACAGGCCCACCATCACGGAAAGTTGTCGTTGAAAAAAATAATATAATAAAACAGAAAGATACTAACTACTATTCTTAAGGTGCACGTGCTGACCACAAAGAAATCTGATAACCATCTACCTTCATTGGCTAATTCCAAAAACAATAAAAACTAGTTGCCCGGAAAGAGGGAAAATTTAAAATAACTTCATATAATAAATCAAATAAATACCAGCCACTTGCTCCTTGTAGGCAACAAGCAGATCAAGTGTTGCCTTCAAAACACGTAGCAATGCTTCCGCAGGTAATTGATCCGCAGGAAGAGTAAAAAGTGATGTCAATCCCAAGCAGCAAACTTTTTTGTCATGTTCCCTGCAGCCACCCCATGATTTGGAACATATAGTCAGGTTCTTTCTAAGCAATAACAGCACTAATAGCAACCATTATTATATCAGAGGAAAACGAGTGTTTGATGTAACCTTTTGAAGTTTGCACGAACACCACTTCTTTTTACTTGTTGCAACATTTGAAACCATAGATTAAATACTTCTGTTGCAACCCCAAGCTTTTGAAGTATACCGAGTGTCAAAGATGGATTGTAGTAAAGAGCATCAGCTATCTGCAAACCAACAAGCATACTTTGTTCATAAAAAATGAAGACAATATGGCACCACCCCCCGCCCCTAAATTTCAGAAACAAAGGAGATGCAACTTTGAAACCTTCAACAAACTTTGTTTTTGTTCACCAATGCGGTGGCATTTCCTCCAGCAATTGGTGGGTTGGCCATTTTGTTCAACAAAGGGTTGATCGTTATGGGTATGGGTCCTACACCAATTGACATAAGCACTTTTTTAGGGAGTGGAGTAGCCACTTAATTTTTTTGAGTCAAGGTAAGTCGACAACCGTGTAATTGATGCTTTCTGAAAGAAGAGGCAGGCAAGTATCAGTATGCGCATATCACTATTCATGTGATAAATTTGCCTTTTATTTATTATTTTTTCTTTGTTAAATGATTTCCTATTTAGTTTATTAGATTAAATCAGGTTTAATTTGTAATTGATGACCCATTTATTTAAGAGAATGAGACCCACATCACTTAAACAATTGAAAATCATCATGGTGATTCTTTTCTTTGAATTAGGAGATTATATTAGAAAGGTTGGTCATTATTGGAGCGGGTCCCACAACAGTTGAAGTGAGGACATTTTTGGGGAGTAGAGGAAACTACTCTTGCTATTTCTGAGTGGAGGTAAACATGTATTTGTACCATAGTTTGCAGACATCTTTCTTTAGCTTTTTTCCATGGTTTGCAGACATCAACTTTAGCTTTTCCATTCATTTAGTTCCTTATAAGAATGGTATATTGCATCTACTAATTTCATATTTTTTTCCTAATGATGTTCCTACATTCCATGTAGTTAGTCAAAATTTTTGTCACTTTAACCAACCTTTTTACCCACCATCATCTAAAAAGATGTGGGAACCCTCGCCTATTTCTCACCACAACCAGGCAATACTGTGGGACATCACTTTTGGGGAACACCCTAATATACACTCACCCATTCCCTACCAAGTTCAGGTTGAATTTCCAAGAATGTGCACAAAATGACATTTCAGGATCCATGTTCAAAGGAGCTTGGAAAAAAAATTTATGCTGACTGCACAAGCTCCATAAATATTGAGGTTATAAACAGGGGAAAGGAATAAACCGATACCTAAACAGGTAGCTTAAGTGTTTACCCACTACAAAAACACAACAAAAAACATAAGCAAGTGATCAACCACATTATCTTTGACATATCTCTGACATGGATATAATCTTGCTTATGGCCCATGTTTTATAACTCATAGGAGAATACATGGGGAAAAAGAAAAGCATCAAAAAAAATAAAAGTTGTAGAAAGAGAGTCTACTTGTATAATATTCAGGGAGTGAAGGTGTGGACAAAATACAGTTGTGAACACTGATTGTCTTTACAACATCTTGACATAGGATTAACACGATTATTTCCCTTTTGTGATTTTTTGCCTATAATCATTCTAATTGTGTATCTCTTTAAACAGTGAGACATGGCATTTTCCCAATTATTATGTGATACCACAATGGAGAATTCAAACACGCCATTAAAAGGCTTTACTAAACCAATTCACATGATATTTATTTTAAAGAAGATATATGACAGAACAATCCACCTTTAAATGGTCTCCTCTGGATTATAAATATATACAAGTGAGACCATTCATTGATTCTGATTTCACTTTAGTCAATCCAGTGTTCATTATTTAGCAATAAAAAAATCTAGTGGTAATTTATAGAGAGAGATGTCAAACTGATATTTAAGAACCCACAAAATTGAAGCCTAGATGTCAAATTAGAAGACCTACAATAACAGGCTCATGTATGGAGACAGTTATCCTCTGGCTAGAAGCCTAGAACCCTTTTTTTCTCAGCAAACAAACTTTAATTATTAAAGCAATTGTAATTGTCCACACAGACAGCATGATCGATTTGCTAGTTTAATAATTAAGAATACCACCCTCATAAAGCATGCCCGTAGATGAATAAAGAAAGAAGAACCCAAACCACTAAGGTGCTGTTTATAGAGAAACTTGGGCTTTAAGGCATCTCTTTTATTTTTTTGGAGTGGTGGTGTGCAGAAGACTGCTCAAATTATTCAGGATACTCACCACTTGCATCAGAAGACATCTCAGGTAAGACTTCTCTGTTCGACGTAACCGATCAACTGTGATTCTGAGGTATGGCTCAACCCACTGATCCACCTGGCCTTTACAGTTCTGAAACACTACTTCAATTAGCTTGGGTGCAGGCTCAATATCATTGTCCTCCATATTTTTATCCGCCATGAGCTACATATTGAAAGTCGATGCATTTGTTATTATCATCGAAAAGGGATAATAACAATAATTAGAGTAAACATAATTCAATCTCTTTAGTGTAGTTAGTTTTTCAAACAGCTTGGATTGGCAATAAAATATTAATGTTCATAGAAACCATGATGACTCACGGATGAAAGGATAGTCCAAAGGCTTTGCTGGTAGTCAGGATCTTTGCATGTTAGGAAATGTGCAGTACTCCTGGATATGTAATTGTCTAATGGAACCAAAATATCTGTAATAAAAGAAATTTTATGAGACCATTAACATAGAAGGAACAAAAGAATGAAAATATACTTAACAGAATGCAACAGTAGAAGAAACTAAAAAACACGCTTCAGAAAGCTGCATTAGTGAAAACATTTTCTGGAAAATTACACTACAATATTGGTACACACACCCTTATAGAAAGTAAAATGCATGTGAAGGTGGCATTATATTGTTCGGATATCAAGGATTATTATCTTATTGGACCAACGAAAAGATCAATATGTACACTTGGCAGGAACAAAAAAATCCTCTTTTAATGAAAATAGTGGAATTAAAAACTAAAATATATTGCTTTGAATGGGTATCTCAGATTTTCTCATATATAGACAAGAATTGCAAGAAAGAATATTTTCAGTAAAGTCTATAACAATATTGAAAGAACATAAGGTGTTTCACTCCTCTATCATAAATGTTTGAGTTTCAAGTGACTACATTTAAATGCACAGAGAACATTCTCCTCTACACATCAAGCAAAATTAATTTAATACAATAGACGATTTAAACTTGCAGCAAACAGCCCTTGTTTGTTTAACAAAAACTCCCTATTCCCTCCAATAAAAGCTCAAATTAACAAAATAATAACAAAGAGTATTACTGATTTGATGAGAAAATACTTTCTTGTTATAGTGTTCTTGGCAAACAAAAATCAATAAGCCTAGCTAAAGCATGCAAGTTGGCAACTTTTACAAAGTCACATTAGATAACATGGTACCAAAGATTTTTCTCATGCTGAAATTAATTTAATATATAACTCCTGCAGACACAATAATAAGCAAACCAACTGCTTGTGATAAAAATTCAAAGAGCATAGCCAGACATTTACTCAGATAAGTCTTAATCCCAAATATTTGGGGACAGCTACATGAATACTGCCCGCCTTCATGATCTATCAATATCTATGTTTTTTATCAAATTGCAGTCCTTAGATAATTCCTTACCATGTCAGCCTACATTTTCCTTTGTTTTCCACATGCCATTTTAGAGCCTTTTACTTGCACCAAATCATTCCTCGATCAACTTGCCCATATTTTATTACTAATTAGACCTACTCCTAAGTCATTTTTACTACAACCATATTTCTGTCATCCATCTTAGCTATACTCTTTTCTAAAATGATTATTAACTGCCGGACACTACTCCACATAACAGTGCTTGTCTTAGAGTTGTCTTGTAGAATTTTCCTTCTAGTTTCATTGGCACATGCCACTATGCCAGTCATACGACACCAAAAGCACCTCTCTACTTCAACCACCCTGCTCTACTTGCATGGAGAACATCCTCTTCAATTTCTATTTTTATTAATACATTATCTTCAAAATCTTCATTATTATAAATGATTTATCAAAGGCACTGGAAGAGTTATTAGGGGTATATTCACATTCAGTTCACCTTTAGCCTTACCAGTCAACACTATATTATTAGTAAACAGCATACACCATGAAACCTCCTATAAATGTCTAGTTAGTTTATCCACAACTAATTCAATCGAATAAATACCAATCTTCCGTCTTAAGTTATCACATTGGGGGTACTGCCCCTTCATATATATATATATATATATATATATAAACCTACTTGAAAACCTCTAAAAATGCACCAGATGACTCCCCGAGATGGTAGATACCCTATCACATGCTTTTCACAAAACAATAAATACCAAGCAGGCATGCCTTCTCCATTTCCTACACTTATCTATTAATCTACAAAGTAAAAGAATAGCTTCCATAGTTGACAATCATCCAAAAATAGTGACTTCCTTTATGCACTAGTTTCATGTTTTGATCATTAAGTAGAGTTGACAGTGCAATAACCACCCTTCATGCTTAAGAGTCACAATAATAAAGAGTGAAGATATACAAATTATAAATAGCAAGGAACAACATAATGATGTCAAATCCAGACATAACCACATGCGAAGAATAGTAAACAAAACCACACTCTTATTAGTCAAAACAAACTTACTAGGAAAGAAATCTATAGCCCAATCTGCCAATGCTTCCATCATTAAAGGCCAAAGACTCCACATCTCCATTGAAATTGTTGGAGAAAAGAACGTCATATATGAGACAATTTCCAGAACTTCCTCAAAAACCTCTGTCAGAAGATCAAACGACAATGGCACGTAAGGAAATGTGAGCTGGGAGAAAAAGAATTAGCTATACGCCAGAATCATTTAAATATTCAGAATGAGTTGTTTAAGCTGCACAAGATAACTAATGCTTATACTAGTGAAATGTACATTAAAATTGCATTTCAAAAATATAAATTTGCAACTCATTCCTTCCTAAACTATATGACAATAATCCAGTATACCGAGAAGAAAAGCCAGTTATGTCAGTAAAGTAAGTATACCTTGTCCATCAGTAGTCAACATCCTGCGCATTATGGGCAATAGAGTAGGCTCAATGTGCGCAAAGAGATGTGGAAGCCTGTTCACAGATTCTAGAATTGTGCTTATAGCACGCAAACAACCAACAGCAGCCAAAGCACCTGTATCGTCAGCCTCATCATTGGCTTCAGCGGTGTTCATACACTTCCAGAATGCAGCAGCCTAAAGAATTAAAGACAAAAGTGCTTCAGAAAGCAGAAAAGCATAGAACTGAAATTCCACAACACTCGGACAGATATAAAAAATGTTAATAAAAGAATTTTTGTTACCAGATTCTGACACAATCCAAGAGCATAAGGAGCCATTTCTTCACCAAACTTGTCCACAATGGTCTCAAGAGTGAATACAAGGTCCTCATTCTCAACCTCATTCATAAGTTTAAAGAACTCTGCAGAAATCATTAAACATTCATGAACAATACGGACAGAAGTTTGGGAGATTAATTTGCAAATTGCAATCATGACTAAGGCTTTCCAAACAACATACCATCAAGTAATTGAGGAAGAATTGGACGGATCTCACCCAGATCTGCACAACAGGATGTAATCTTTTATTTATGTCTACCAGATATTGAAAATTGTTGCCATGCACACATAGACATTCACAGAGAGAGAAGAGATAGAAGAAATCAAACTCAAACAGGGATAACATACCTTTGCAAGCTTCAACAAAAGAGCGCAATGCAAAAACTGAATCAACACGGACAGGAAGTTCTGGATCACGCAATCCAGAAACAACACTGTGCAGAGCTTTGCGGAAATTGGTCTGATCTGAGAAGTTGATATGTGCATATTGACCGGCAACCCATGCAGCCTAATAATTCAAATTATCAAATTTTCAACAGAAATAAAAGAATAAGAAAGATCAAATAAGTCAGCCTTGAAAATCAACAATCAGAAACCAAGTATAACACAGGAAATGCACAATAAACATGTTTAGCAGTAGACAAAAAAGAGAATATAAAAGGGACAAGCAAACTATTCAGTTGCAGTAAGATTACAACTACAAGGTGTGTGGTGTATACATGGAAAACAATAAAAGTGCTCCAGCCAAGGAGCCCCAATAAAGGATCAATTCATTTCACCACCCACCAAATCACCTTTCAGGTAGCATCAATGGCTTGCACTTATGTCTTTACCAACAACTTAATTCTTCATTTAATCGTCTATATTGGACGGAAGCAATATTTTTTAATTGAACCTAGACATGACATATTTAGATCAGGATGAAGAGGTTTTTCTTCCATTCCTTTATAAGTAATCAATCACTGACAAATGAACATTCAAGACAACAAAGTCAACAAATAAGTAGTGAGACAACCAGGAAAAAAAAAACGCCCTATGGCAAATAAAAAAATCTAGGTTATCAATAAAGCTAATGTTACCATTCAAGACCAGCAAAATAGTGAGGCATCAAATAGCCACTGATATCAAATTCTAAAGTTTGGGGAGACACTAGATAAATGATAACTGATAACTCCCAGTTCTCATATCAATCACTGTCTTCAAAGAATTTTTGTGGACATAAGCAACTGACACTACCAGCCAAAGAAGTAGAAAAGCAAATACAACATGCAACCTCTTCATTTTTCAAGCCAATAGAATAACATGATTTTATTTCAAATATATCCAGTTTACAAACAAGCCAGGAATCCACAATAACGTTCGTCACCCTGTGAAGAATGAACCATACAACTAAGCAGTCAAATCCATAGCCAAGCAGGCACTTAAAAGTAAATGCAAGAAGCCAGATCAAATGGAAGCACAGAACTTTGAGAAATTCATAAAACCAAAACAACAAAAAGAAAACAGAGAGCACTTCAATTAATTAACCTTTGCTCTAAGATGGCCAACAGGACTGCTGAACTCAGGGAAAACATGTTGCACTAACATGCGTTCAAGCTCTGACTTGTAAGGCTCAGTTTGTTTTAATTTATCACATAATGCTCCAATAGCAAGAAGAGCACCATCCTTTTGCCGGTAAGGTTTATACTCTATTGGAGCCTCATCATATCTGTTTTAGAATAGCATAGGAAACATCAACAACTCTCCAAATTTAAAGATTAAATAATATCAATCTTATCATAGTTTGAGTGAGAAGATACCTCTTAAATATCTCTACAATAAACCGAATAAACTTTTGAAGATTCTCTTTACCACGTTTTCGGACCAACTCACTGACAAAATCCATTGAAGCAGTTCTAGGACTATATAAATCTTCAATAATATCTGCAGAAAAAAGGGGCTTAGACAAACTATCATAAGTCAAGTTCCAACCAAAGTGAAGGAAGTAGGAGGATCAACATCACAGTCCTTTTAAAGGGCAGGGCTCACCATATCCTTTTCTTACATACTCATGTGGATCTTCATCCCAAAGCTTTTGATCATTGTCATTGAAGCACATAAGAGGAAAAATTATCTCAAAAAGTAGACCATCCAACCGTGGCTGTAACAACTGATACATACTATTCTTTGAAATACTGCCAAAAAATGGAAAAATGAGTGAATATACTCCATCCAAATAGATGTATTACCATGCAAATACAACTTATGACAGTAAGGAAAGAAAAGTATAGGGCGAGACAAATTTTTTGTTTCAAAAAGGAAGCAAATGGTCAAAGATTAGGACATCTTTAATTATCATCTTCTAGAAACCAATACAAAAATCAGGTTTAACAGACGTAAACAACAGAAGTACCCTAAGCACATCTTCCAGGAGATGAAGTAGAGATACGTGTTTTTGAAGGTGCTGGAAGCACAAGCAAAGCACTAAGAAAATGTGCAGAAGTGTACAGAAAAGCACAGACACACTTGAGGCATACTAATCTTAGTCTCAAGGAGCTTAGAAAGGTGTATGCTTCATATGCTCATACCTTTAAGGACATTTTTATAATAAAATTTTATAATTAAGTGCATAAACCATTTTTCATTTTACCATTACACATTAAAATAATAGAAATGAAGAAAACCCTCCATCTTGGTCATTACAGTATTATATAGCATACACCATTGCTTTGATTGCTTTCAATACTTTACACTCATTTGATTATGAGATGACAGAATTATGTATGTTAATACTATGCAACTTATTTCAATTTTTAATTCTGAAATTTGATTTGCAACTTTGCAAGTGATGTATTGATAGCCAAAGATACTTATATAATTATTGATTATGATACTTGATGTAGTGGTCGTTTAAGTTAGAATTAAATGTGATAATTTTATTATTAAACATTGCAAATTTAAAAGTTTCAAGTTTCTCATAATACATCCTATTTCTGCAATATTTATCATATTTTTTGCGTATCTATTTGTTTTCTTTTTAATTGTTTATTAATTAAAAAATCCATACATAGTAGGCTTATACACCTTTTGCATTCTGCTCTGCTCTACGCCTTAAACTTAGGGTAGCAGAACACTTCAAGCCATACCACGTTTTAAAACATTGATAGTGATGAGATTTAATTTCATTAGAGGGATTTAAAAATAAAACAGATGAACAAGGCATCACTTTTCCATACAAAATACAATGCTGAAACGAGACCATTAATGGAAATTTATTGGAGTTACGCTCTATCAATTAGAATGTGCTGAGACACTGAATACCTATCATATGTAAGAAATTGACCATCAGTTCTTCTGTGGGAAACAAAAATTCAAATAATCTCTCATAACTTTCTGTTTGGATCATATTTTCTTGTTAAACAATCAAAAAGAAAAAACCTCTGTTTTGATCTTTCTTCACTAAAATAAGAGTGTTATTTACAAATTTACTATTGAACAATGGCTTAGTTCAAAATGACCTCAAGACCGCTCTTCTGCTTTAGATGAACACAAAGTGAAAGATTGGGAGCATCCATGATTTTTTTTTTGCTCCATTGGGTTAGGCTACACAATGGGGCTATCCCATTCCTCATGCCCATAACCCCTCAACCCTGCTGGAAGCGGGATTTGATTCTAAGTCTCTGCTACGACAAGAGAGAACTAACCAAGTCACCATCAGTTGGTTAAGAATGTTATTAATTCTTCAAGAAGTTGATACATTTAATACTTTATGCACAAAAACTTAAAAAAAAAAAGTCACCTTAGCTACTTAAATCCTAAGCACATATTTAAGAGTTTTTCTTGTCATTCAGATTTCCAATAAATCAGTGCATTTCATACCTCATGCCCATGACCTCTTCAAAAATCATTAGTTTTGCTAGTTAATCCTTCTAAGCTCAAGCTTAGAGTTCTTTTTTATCAAGCTATTCTAGTTCTATTATAATCTTAAACATAGCTCAGAACTTCTTGAAGAGGTTGCAGTTACCACAGGCAAAGCAAATAAAAAAAAGTAAGGGGCCCAAAAAGAAAATTACCGGAACCTAATTTCTTCCAGATGGCATCATATAACACATTAACATGCATGGGTCCGTTAACATCACATATGAATAAAGCAAGGAGATAAGGAATCCAATGATGTTTTTATTCCAAGAAGAAGAAAAAGGGGAAGACCAAATAAGAGAAAGGTCCAACTACTTTCCCTTTAGTGGTACATTATCAAAACACCTATGGCCCAGCACGCAATTTCAGGAATTCACACATAAAATCTGGAAGAATCCATCAATATCCCATGTAACATACAGTTCAAGTGGGATACTGATAACAGCCAACATGTTAAGCAGCTAGAAAAGATACTTAAGCCAAGATGAAGAGATATTGCACCTTTATACGATAAGAATTGAAAAGTTAAAGATATTGAGGATACAAATTACACAAACCTGTTGCTCAGATATTGCAGAATAAGGTTTGTAACCCTATCAGGTAAGTAGCCACCTACACGGATCACATTCAACAAGTTCAAGTGGCACTCCAAAATCTTGCCAGCATAATTCTTCTGAAACATTTGAGCAAAGGCTTTGTTTTCTGGTTTTTGAAGCTTCAAATCTCCAAACCTAAGGTGAACCCAAGAGATGCCATCAGGAGAGTCCAAAAACTACAAATCCAGTTGAAAAACAACCACGCATGCAAAAACTCACCGAGTATATAGCCGATTTAAAATGTGAACTGTCCATTTTTTCACTTTCCACCATCCCCATGATTTTCTGATCTCTGGATCTGTTGGCTGTCCCTCTAAAGGAACAGGTCTCTCCAATATATTTAGAAAAAGAATCATCCATGCATTGAATACATTTGGATCAAACAGCTGCTTTGGAATCTCTAACTGAAAACGGTGAAGCCAAAACATAATGAGTATCCTAAAATAAATACGCTGAAAGAACAATGGAAGAAACTTTCATGCTAGACATACATATATGGATGACCAGAAAATTTTGCAGATGAGTTTGATCAAATCTGCTACTTCCAATGAAGGGTTAACAATCTGAACAAGCCTATTATATATATTGAGCAGATGGGGAAATGTCTCCTCGACAATGAGATATACAGGTGTCCTCTCTTCATCTGACTTAAACCTTCATCCAAGAAAAGAAAAGTTGTTTAAGCATAAAGCCATCATATATTGTACAGCATATTTGTAATGGTCCCCTATTACAGTGTCAATACAAACATTACTTATAACTAAACAAAAATAAACAACCAAATTCATATAGATTTATTATAACTAACAAATTCGACTAAGAATAAGAAGGTAAAGGACAAACAAGTACCAAAAGATTTTATTTTTTCAAGAAAAATAAAGCTTTATTAACATCAAAACAAGAATATACTAGGCAAGAGTGTTGAGAGAATGCTCTGCATTCAACATCATTATACAACCTCTAAGACAATATCAAAAAGAAACCACAAATAAATGTAAAAGAGAATCACTCCTTGAGGTATACACAAATCAATTCACTCCAAAGAAATCAGAAACCATGCATGCAACTATTAAAAACGTGCGTCAGAAAATGTGCAACTTCTATCTATTTATTTGTACAATCTCTTCAATTTCAAATGCTTAAGCAACTTGGAAGGATAGATATGTTCAGCGGCAGTAGGTAATTAGGTATGCATGCATATGGCATATATCTGTACATGATTTCTAACATAATACATCATTTAGGATACGTAGTGTGCATGATAAAGAATAGTCACTTTTTTTTTAATTTCTGCAGCTTGTTTGTTCTACGATCATGCCAAACAAGTGTCTACACTGATTATATGCATCACAACTTCATTTCCCAATTTGCACATCATGACACTAGATGTGGCAGCTGAAAAAGCATACAAGTAAATAAATGAACTCATGCAAGATAATAAATAGAAGCATATACTTACTCATATTTCCTAGCAAGAATCCTCAGCACATATAAAGCTCCATACACTTGTTGATCCTGTAAGTTATGCTTAACCCATTGCAAGAGGCTAGGCCATTGCTCTGGGTAATCTGCATGGATGATCGTTTTGAGGCACTCTCCAAGCTGTACCCTGTATAACAAAAAACATGATATCATAACAAAAAACCACCCATGCTGCAGAACTTTGCAGTTAAGTTGCAGGTGATGATTGGTCCCAACAAAAAGAACGAGTACCAACACTAACCCATAAGTTTAGTGCTACAGGGAATTCTATAAAATATAAAAATTCACATGTCGTACATAAAAGTAAAACAAATCAGCTAATAATTGTACCATTACTACCTTAGTAATGGTGGAACTTGTGCAACAAAAACAAGAATGTTCTGCCTCACCAAGTCCTTATCACCTGGCAAGATCTGCTGCTCATCTACAATGACAAAAAAAGATAAGCACTAATGCTCGACAAATCAATAGCCCAGGAATTAGACGCAATCGAAATACTATACCAGGCTCATGAGGTGACCAGTGTTTCGCCACAAAATTCTTGAAATGAATACTTGCAACTTGCCTCACGCCCAAATCACAATTTCCATCTACAATGATCTGCAACAGTCTCACTAGATGTTGCGGAGTGTACTGGATCTGCAAAACAGTATACCACAAAAGAAAATCATATTAAATAACATCAAATAAACTTTTTATAGTTTAGGAGCAACAACTACTTGTTGGTCTTACACCTACAATAGATGCAAATTGAAGGGTACAATTTGGAGCCAAGATAGATATGCTACTTCAATCTCACCTTTGAAGTAAAACACTAAAACAAACCTATTACAACGAAATTTTTAATGAAGAACACCCAAGAAGAATTATGTGACTATTCTACATGGGTTGCTACAACCAACAAAACCATTAAAATCGAAAAAAGAAGAATAAAATTACTTGATTAACGAAAATAATAAAATCAAAAGTAAAAATTGTTCTCTGTCAAAAGCATGTCCATCGAATCAACATCGATTTCAGTCGATAATAAAAGTAAAAAATTAAAAAAAAAATACTAAACAAAACAGATTTCGAGGTCAAAACCAAAATGGATTAAACTTTACCTGATTGAGGCTCTGTTCTGCAGCTTTTCGCTCATCCGGATTGGGACTAAGAGCTGCTTGAAGAACCATGGCAAGACTAGGAATATCCATCTCCGCAACACCCAAAATCCCAATCGAGCAACAAACACGATTCGATCAAAATTCTGAGGTTCCGAACTATAAAATCTCGCGATTAGGGTTTGGAGAAGCCAATGACAGCAGGGATCAACAAAGAGTTGTCTCTGCAGTGGAGAGGGCTCTGACGAGTTTTATCACCAATTAAACATTAGGGTTTAGAAACAATGCAACGTGATCGGCCGGGTCGGGCAACCCGATCATGGATCCCAGCCCGATGAGAAACTAACAAACTTGGGCCAAGCTCAAGCCCAACTGAACAAGGCTTGGATTAGACCCATTCAGGCTACATGAGGCTCCAACCCAAGTCCAACCCACCAAGATCAGAGACCAACCTCAAAATCCTAATCCCACCAACTAGCCTCCTGTTGATAGATGGTACGGCTGCAAATTAATCAAATTTTGATCTGGTTGATTCAAATGTGATCCGTTTATATCCGCATTCGAATATAAGTAAGGCTTAATAAATTCAATTTGGACCCAATAATATGATTTAATTGCCCTGTGTTTGGTTTAAAAGAAAAAAGTAAGGAAACATGCATCCTACCTTTTCTCTCAAACCAACCAAATATAGCTATCGAATCGAATTTGAATATATCCTTGATTTGATTCTTCATTTTTCGTTTATGTATAAACTTGTAAGTTAAAAATTGAATGATCTCAACTATTTAACCTTGCATTCATCAAAACAAACTTCAAATAAGGACAAAGTTCTTAGTTTTGTAATGAAGTAAAAAACTAAAATGGAGAACACTTTGCCATAAACATCTTTGCCACCAATTGCCAAATACCATCCCACCTCAATAATCATTGTTGCTAGTTCATGAGTGCTTGTTGTTTTGCAGCCCTAAGGCAGCGTTTTAAACCAACATGGAATATCTAATATCTAATACACTGTTCAAAGCATTGAATCAAATATCTAATGAATTTTACATCTTAGCACTAGTAGAATGTTAGGGTAATGTAACCTATATTTATTAACGAAGATTTGGTGTATAGAGTAATAAATGGCTAAGAAAAAATGAAAGAATGAGGAAAGAAAATAATGAGAAGAAAAAGATCTAAGATCTAAAGTGGCAACGATTGTGCTTCAGGTTAAGTTATTCGTCGTTGTTTGAGTATAGATCTTCTTGTATATCAAATCAGAGGATGTGCTAGTGGGATTAACATATGTTTCAAATGTCCCCCACTCCTATCTCATTTTTAATATATAAAAATGTATATTAAACTTTGAAATAAATAAAAAATAATAATTGGGGTTAAGGGTTTCTTCTTCCTCTTTGTCAAATAAAAAGAGGGTTTGCCCTAAATGAACATAGTCCATTACGTTTGTCATCCACAGTGAGCCGACCAAGCTACTAGCACTTGGGGAGTGGCTAGCCATACAAACAGTGGTAATGGAAGAAAGAGTCGGCATTGAACTCATTCATCTTCCCATCGCATGGAATTTCTCTGCATGGCCGATTATAGCTCAAGTGTAGCCAATACAAATTCAATCCCATAACCTCCTTGGGGATACTCCCTCTGATCCTGTTATGGGACAAGTTCAAATATTCTAGGCTCTTGGGAAGCTTCACCTTGTTAAGATTAAAGTCGAACTCGACAGTGTTCCATTTGTTTTGAACAACACCGATAAATCTCCTGTAAACTTGTTCTTACTAAGATAGATTGTTTCTATATTGAAATGGCTAAGCGATTCGGGAATCTTACCAAAAAGCTAGTTTTGTGAAAGGCAATTCGTGGTAAATGGATGTTCTTTTTGTTTCTACATTGGACTAGGGGATTCTCTCTCTCTCTCTCCCTCGTATGAGATTTGAGATCTCTCAAATTCCATGTCTCCCTTCCCTCCTTCTTCCCTAGTTCCCCTTTATTCCTAAAAAATGGATGTTCTTTTTGTTGAATTGCTAACCATTGCTTGGGCCAAACAATTCAATGGTCAAACTATCCAAATCAACAATTCGCTAAGCAATTCAACATTTTTTTTGCAAGAAAAAAAACAATTCGTGGTAAAAAGTAGAACCATATAGGCAATCGATTTAAAGATCAAGTGGTTCTTTTTCTTCAAATACAAATTCAATGCTTGTTATCCTTAAATGCAACCCTAACGTGAAAAAGCTCATCTTAAAACAAATATGAGACTTAGCTTTTGCTATCAAATATAACCCTAACCCCCAAAACCCTTATATTATTGTTTTTTATTCGATTTTATTATTCCTTTTCAATTTTTATCAAATTAATTGAATCAAAATATAATTGTTCTAAAATGCTTGATAATTTGTCAATTTGAATTTGAATTTTGGTATCGCATGGCCTATCAGATTCAAGTCCTATCGAATTGAATTTGGATGATACGCCCATATTTGAATTCAACTTATTTTGTTTGTATCCATATAGATGAAAAGATCAATTCACATTCATTTGAAATTAGAGATGTGAGATCAAACCTACAAAACAACAAGCTCTCCATATTAAGGCCAATGAGCCTTATGTACACCCCATTTTGTCCCTACCCTTAATTCTCAACTATATAATACCAAAAAAAAATATATATATCCAACTAGAATCTTCCAATTTAGTATGATTTATTAATGTTTGAATTTTTAAAAGTTGAGCGGCAATGATTTTATGGCTGATATGAATTGTGAAGTTGAACATACATCACATTCCAAATGGTCTATTCTCAAATTAGCAACATTCCAAATGGTCTATAATATCTCTATGTGTCAATTAATATGATTTAGCTATGTAAAAAAGCTCCTTGGTTTACTCAATTATTGGTGCTCTTCCTCGTCGTCATTATCATTATCACCATCTAACGGCTCATGCTTAACCAGAGCCAAGCTTGATCCCCATAAATGCTTTAGAAATTATTTATGGTGACTTACAGAGGTTATGTAATCAGAGGGATCATCATACATATGCAAGTTCATAACACTTTGAATAATCAAATTGAATGAGTATGTTTTTAAACGCAATAAGTTGAAAGCCAGTTATTCTATAGGTTGTAGCCGTTTACATATTTGCATCAGGGTGAATGCATGAGAATGCAAATAGGCTAAGTACAAAATCAAATTTACATTAAAAAAAAAAAAAAACTTTTAAATTTGACATTGTTTTATAAAATTGGAAATAACATGATATGGTCCCACCATATATGCAAGAGAATTGATGTAGGAAGAAGATGGTACAAAATTTGCATAAATTTTTGAGATGCAAAATTTACACTACCAGTGAGTGTAAATGAGGCGAAAGTAATAAATTTTGTATCAAGTGTGAGAGAAATTAATAGCTACAAACAATAAGAAGCAAAAATTAAACTCAGTGCAAAATTTACATTTGAATCATTATTACAATGCCAACAAATACAATCACAAAAATAGTATTTGCCACTCATTGGTTTCAACACAAGCAAGTTGCAAATGTTTAGTTGTTTAAGTTTTTAATTCTATTAATTATAACAAAACAATAATAGTAGAGAAGAAAAATATATTGCAAGGGAGAATAAAAGAAATTTTGAATAAAAAAAAAGAGGTGGCAGTAAGTTTATATAGTATAAGATTTTTATTGGTCTAATAGCTTATACTTCATTTGGTCATCGAGAATGGATAGAACGAGAAAAGCAAATTTATTTTTTTATAGTATCTCGTATTTGATTATTGTAACCAAATTTGTGAGGAAATTCATTTCCAATCTTTGACTGTTGAGAAAAATGAATACAATACATATTTCCTTCTTTATTGACTGGTCCCTTTTGAGTTTCTTCATTGACTCATTTTTCGCTTCAAAGTTTTTTTATCAATTCTAAACCTCACGGACATTTTTAGACAATGGGAAGCATTGCATAGATACCAACGAGCTTTGTCCATCAGCTCAGGGCTTATATGTGTTGTAGATTCATCAAAACCTACGACCTTGTAATCATTCTCTCCGGAAATAGCTATCCTTTAACTACCTCTCATCATTGGTTTGAATCCATTATCTCTAGGGTTATGGTTTCTTTATTTGGTATTTATTTTCCAAACCTGTCCTAGTATATAGTTCATGAGGATTAGGGGTTAATTCCTTGTTTGATGATATTGTGCAGTTTGGGCTTAATTCCTTGTTAATTGCTTTATTTATTCAAATTTTGTTCGTTTAATTGTCTGATACCTTTTTATTGCACGTTGATGCATTGTTTTTGTTTTTCTGTTTTCCTGGTGAATGCACAGTTTAAAGAATTCAGCTGTGAAAACTACTCCTTCTCTAACATGGACAAAGATCACGAATGTGTCGTGGATTGCACCACTCATAATTTTACGGGGTAAGTTTAAGTCTATTTATTATAATTGAGGGGTATATAGATGCAATTTTGAACTGAAATTACATCACATATGTGTAAGGAAAATTTAGATGCACTTATTTTCCTAAGTTGGACATGATCATGGACTTAATCTGGATAATATTTTTTTCTTGAGAAAAGGTAAAGTATTCCATTAAAGAAGAAAACATAATAATTGAGATTTGCATAGTTGTATGTTTCATCGGAATTTTACAAAATCATCTTTAATATTCAAAAATGTAATTTTATGAAAATTTTGGAAAATTTATTGTACTTATGTAATTTTGAAAATTTGTTCAAATTTCTTTAATTTTTTATTAAACATTTTTTTTTTATTTTTAAATGGTTACTTACAAAATTATACTAATTTATTTTATAATTTATAATATAAACTAACCAATAATTTCCTTTTTCCAATATTATACTAATTTATCTGAATAATTTGGGTAATTATTTGTTCAAATTATAGTTTTCCATTTTCCATGGTCATTTATCTTTAATAATTTTCAATAATTTTCCATGAAAATTACATAATGTTTCAATGATTTTCCAAAATCTATCAAATGTAATAAATTTTCCTAAAATTTCCAAAATATTTTAATATTTTTCAATAATTATTTAATGCATTTTAAATAAACTTTCAAATACTTTATATCTTTTAATTTCAAAAATGTTATTTTACAAAAATTTAGTTTTATGAAAATTTTATTACATTTGTGTAACTATGGAGATTTATTGATTTTTTAAATTATTATTAAACATATTTTCTTATTTGGTAGTTTACTAACAAAATTACACTAATTTATCTTTTATTTTTCAATATAAATTAATTAATAAATTTATTTTCTAACACTATAATATTTTGTTCCCCTATTTGTATTTGATTATTAATTATAATAATAACAATAAATAAAATTTTACTTTTTGATAATTGTTAAATATAATTCTCAGTTTTATACAAATTAGTTAAAGAGTTTTCAATTTCTATAAAATGTTGTTAACGAGTTGATTAATAACAATATTTATTATTTTTTGGTAATTTACTAACCGTATTTATTAACTTTTGGTAATAACAGTATTTAATACTCATTGAATACAAGTGGGATATTTATTAATCAATATGAATATTTTAAATGAGGGAGAGTGGATATAGATTGGGGGGATGCATTTTAGAAATTCATTAGGGAATGGGGCAACATGATACTTTCCTATTTGTTTAAATGAGATATCTTAGGAGAGAGATTATAGGAATATTTTTAGGTAGTTGGGTGACATGGCTTAATGGGATTGGTGGGAAGGGGAGAGGAGAGAAAGTCAAAGAGAATGCAAGGTGGGGATAATGGAGCAAGGATAGGCATAGTGAGTAGACCTGTTCATGGGTTTAAACTCGAGCCAAATAGCTCGACCCATAATAAATTCGAGCTGGACTCGGGTTTTGTCAAAATAGCCGACCTAACCTAAAATTAGACTTAAAATGGGTCATGTGATTATGTCCATTTGATAAAATTTTTTAATTTAAGATTGTAAAATTGTGTTTTAAAACGTCAAATAAAGGGAAAAAAACCATATTGTAGGCCCATTGTTCATTTAAATAGAAAAAAAAAACATCTAAATTCTTAATTTTAATTTTAATAGGGAAAATTGTAATTTCATTTATTAGGTCGAGCTTCGGGCTTTTTATCAGGGCTGGGCTCGGGCCCAAGTTATAGGCCTGTTGGTCGGGCCGGGCTCAGGCTCAGGCTCAGGCTCAGGCTCGGGCCTAGCGTATTTCCATTAATGATGAGTAAAAGCCCAGCCCGAGCCCGGTCCGGCCCGGCCCAGCCCATGAATAGGTCTATGAACAAGTCTAATAGTGATGGGACCCGTGCTTTGTTAAGCGAAAGTTAAACAATAGAAATACATAAGAGTATATAATTGTTTTATATTTGAACTTTTTAATAAAGAATCCGATCAAACTCAACCCGAGTTGGTCGGTTTTCTAGTATTTCATATCGGCTTTGGTTTAATAAATATATATTAATATTTAATATTTTATATTTAATTTTTTAATACGGGGAAGTAGGAAATTTCTCATATTTGTTAGTCTAAGATAATTTATATCATATATTTAATTTTGTAATTTATTTTTTAATAATATCATTGTAATTTATGAAATTTAAAGTTTAATTATTTTGAAAAAACAAACTAAACCGAAAATAGACCCAAATCGATACAACTCGAGTTGGTGGGTTTTTACTAATGGTCAATCGGTTTCGAGTGACAAACTACGAACTTGACTAGATTGATTTGGTTAGCAAAACAACCTGCGACTAAACTGAACCAATCATTGAACACTCCTAATTTCAAATAAATTTATAGTATAATCTCTAATAAATAAAAATAGTTTAATCTCCAATAATTATTGAAAAATTATAGCAAACGTACACAATCATCGAAAATAAGTTTATAATGAAAATATAATAGATATATAATAAAAATACAATAATGACAAAAATATAATAAATAATAAAAATATACAAAATTAGTCAATAAATAGTGTAATTATAAATAATAGTTTAATCTCTAAAAAGTGTTAATCTATAAATTATAATAAATATATAATTACTAAAAATAAATTTATAACAAAAATACAATAAACACGATAAAGTAAATTTCAAAAGTTAAATAATAGTTGTTTAATCACCAATAGTTATCGATAAATTTCTATTAAATAAAAAATAAAAATACATTTATAAATAATTATTCAAAGCATATTTATAACAAAACAATAATTAATTACTGAAAATAAAATAAATATTAATTATAGTAAATATAAACATATAATGAATATACACTATTATTGTAAAACTATTACTAATAAATATAATTTTGTTGATAGTTATTTTCTATAATTATTAATTGATATAAGTGAAGTTATTTATTTACATCATTATTTACTTATTTAAATAATATTGTTGTTTAAGTTCTTAAAATATTAATTATTTACTGAATTTAGTAATAAAAAAATTATAATTGTACTATTATTACATAATTCGTTATTAATTTTGTAAAATATTAAGTTATTATTAATATGAATATCATAATTCTATTATAATTATTTTTCTACTTTTAAGATTTTTTGTAAAATTTATTACATAATTTCGTTATTTTAATTATTTAAAATTTTGCCATATTAAATATTTTGTTATATAAATAATATCTAAAATATTTTAAAATTTTAATTATTTGAATTTTAATTATTTTAATGTTATTATGTAATATTACATATATTTTTTATTTTATTTAGCTATTTTTAACTTTTTATTTAATATTTTTAGTAATTGAAAATTTTAAATATTGTTTTATTTTTAATGTTAATTTTTATTATCTGAATAACATTTAAATTGAATAATTCATAAAATTATAATTTATATTGTTACTACATAATTTCATGATGAACTTTGTAAAAATATTGAATTATTAATAATGTGAATATTATTAAATCTATTAATTTTTTGTGTTTTGAATATATACTTGAAATTGAGTATATAATTTCGTTTTAATATTTAAATAGTTCTAAATTTCTTAATTGAAACTTTCTTTAGATAGATGTAGATAAAAAGTGGGGGAGAGGATAAATAGGAATTATAGATAGTTTAGGAGAGAACATCTCTACTAGATTAGAGATAATTTAAGAGATAAATAGGAGTTAGAGATAATTTAGGAGATAAATAGGAATTAATGACAAATTTAGGAGGAAGTGGGGGAAGTGGTGCCACTTGGCTAAACATTAGAAAAGCAAGTTCCACTTTCTTTATGGTTGTTAGAAATAGCAAAACATATGTGATTTCCTTATTGGTTTAATGGTAATTATGTGGAATTAAAAAAATAAAAATTTCAAAAAAAAAAAAATTAGGAAGGGGGTTTGAAGCCAGGAGAGGGATGCTGACATGGTAGGACCAATTTTAATATATACTAGTAGGGACCCGTGTGATGCACGGAAAAATCTAAGAGATTTAATAATCAAAATTTGTTGTTAATTAACTAAAAGTAATCAAAGTTATTGTGAATATGTAAAATTTTAATAATTGTAATTTTCATTTAATGTTGATTTACATGAAATAATAGTTGTTAATTTATATGAATAAATGTTTTTTAATAAATTTAGTTTTATTAATATTTTGTAGTAATTTTAATAATTGTTATTATTTTTATTGTTTTTAAATGAAAAATTGATTAACTTTAAATAAATAATAATTATTACAAAAGCTAACTTTTTTTATTAATTTCAATAATAATTAACAATTATAAAGGAATGACAATGGGGTGGGTTCAGGGTAGGGCACCCCATCCCTGTCCTTGGCTCATACTCAAAATACTCTACCCCATCCTCAGTGTCAAGTGGGTTTAGGGCTAGGCAACCACTCCTCAATGTCGGGCAAATTCAGGGGCTAGGCATCCCACATTCCTCATCAAGGATGGGGAATCCTCAAATTTCCTCGCCTTCTACCAAGTATTGGGTGGGTTCAAGTAGACGTGTAAATCGGGTTGTGTTGGGCCAGCACAACACGACCAGCATGTGGCTTGCACAAAGTGCAAGCCGTGCCGTGCTAGCCCATGGGGCATCCCGGGTCGTGCCTCCCCTCCATGGGATAATTTGGGGGGTCGATTCAGCAAGGCCCATGGCTCGAACCCACACGGGCTTGTGTCATGCCGTGGGCTGGGATGGTCCATTGACCAAGCCTTGGGCCAGGCTAGGTCACAGACCGGGCCAAGCTATGAGAGGTCCATTTAAAAAAAATTGAAAAATATATTTCCATTTTTTTTCATATGATTTTTTATGCGTACAATTGTTTATATATACAGTTAGACCTATTCATGGACCAGGTAGCTTGACGGCCCGGTTTGGCTTGACCCATTATTTTTTAGACATGGACAAAATGTTAGGAAATATATTAAATAATACATATATATATATATATATATATATATATATATATATATATATATATGATTCTTAAATTATTAAGAAATACCAATTTACTAATAGGAAATATAAATTAGTTTTTTAATTTATTAAATTAGTAGTAAACTAATCCCGCATCGCCAGTTCTGCTTACAAAAAATGGCCCATTTGGAGCTCTCGATTCCGTGGCATGGCTCAACGAAGCAGCCACACTGTCCTACCTATTTAAAGTTTGAGAATAGGTTGAGGGCGTTGCGCCCCCGATGCCTCTAATCATTGGCTTTACCTGATAAAACTCGCACCCGGGCTCCAGCTATCCTGAGGGAAACTTCGGAGGGAACCAACTACTAGACGGTTCGATTAGTCTTTCACCCCTATACCCAAGTCAGACGAACGATTTGCACATCAGTGTCGCTGCGGGCCTCCACCAGAGTTTCCTCTAGCTTCACCCCGCTCAGGCATAGTTCACCATCTTTCGGGTCCCAACAGGCATGCTCTCACTTTAACCCTTCTCAAAAGATCTAGGTCGGTCGGTGGTGCAACCCACAAGGGGATCCCGCCAGTTAGCTTCCTTGCGCCTTACGGGTTTACTCACCCGTTAACTCGCACACATGTCAAACTCCTTGGTCCGCGTTTCAAGACGGGCTGAATGGGGAGCCCACAGGCCGATGCCCGGAGCACACAAGTGCCAAGGCACGCCTAAGGGCGCGCGCTGCCTTCCACGATCGCGACGACGACCCTTGCCTACATTGTTCCATCGACCAGAGGCTGTTCACCTTGGAGACCTGATGCGATTATGAGTACGACCGGGCGCGACTGACACTCGATCCTCCGGATTTTCAAGGGCTGTCGAGGGCACACCGGACACCACGTGACATGCGGTGCACTTCTGGATACTGGACCCTACCTCGGCTGAGCCGATTCCATGGTGGACAAGCCGTTAAATAGAAAAGATAACTCTTCCCGGGGCCCCCGCCAACGTCTCCGGACTCCCTAACGTTGCCGTCAACCACCGCGTCCCGGTTCAAGAATTTTAACCTGATTCCCTTTCGAAGCTCACGCTTATCGCATTGTCTAACGGGCTTCCCCCGTCTCTTAGGATCGACTAACCCAACGGCAAACAATTTGAGGATATCAAGTTCCAAGAGTGGTGCCAGAGCATGGGGATTCGGCAAAACTTCACATCAGTCGCGCATCCGCAAGCAAACGGTCAGACGGAAGTTATGAATAGAGCCATCCTGTGCGGACTGAAAGCACGTTTAGATCGAGCTAAGGGATTGTGGGCCGAAGAGCTACCAAGCATTTTATGGGCTCACCGAACTACAGAAAAAACCACCACGGGAGAAACCCCCTTCAACCTCACCTACAACACTGAAGCAGTGATCCCGGCGGAAATCGAAGTACCAACATTGCGACTAGAAACATATGACGATCAGACAAACGGAGATGAGTTACGGACCAACCTTGACCTACTGGACGAGGTAAGGGACCTCGCGCACATCCGAACAGCGGTCTATCAGCAGCAGGTAGCTCGATACTACAATGCCAGAGTAAAGCAGCGAAGCTTCCGGGTCGGCGACCTGGTCCTTCGTAAAATTATGGTGCCCGAACCCGGTGTGGGCAAACTTGGACCAAACTGGGAAGGGCTCTATAAGGTAAAGAGAGCACTCGGGGGGGCATACGAGCTCGAAACCTTAGAAGGCAAACAAGTACCTCGAGCATGGAACATTGTGAACTTAAGGCGATACTACCTATAAACCACCAAGCGAAGTGGACGAAATCTCTTCAAGGGCCCAAGGGCCATGATGCAGAGCCAAGAGAAACCTCGGCGTAAGCAAGCAAAGAAAAGTCAGGCATATTATCAGCTCGGCAAAAAATCAGTTCGCTACAAAATCCTTAGCGCTGAAACAGGTCACGTAAGTACAATAACCCAGATAATAAACAATGGCATATTATCAGTTCGACAAAGAATCAGTTCGGAAAAAACAACACTTGGTCAAAAAGATTGTCTATTCCGTTGCAAGAAACAGGAGTACATTGGCCATCAAAAGGCACTTAAAAAAAAATCTTTACATGCTCGGAGCTACTTCTTCGCCATCAGAAGGCACTTCAACAACACCCGAAGGCCCTACCTCTCCTTCAGAATCCGGCTCGCCATCGGCAGCATTGGCCTTCTCCTGAGTTATACGCGAAGTGGATATGGCACTAACATCGAGGTCGGGGTACGTGTTCCAGATCATCCATCGGCTCAGCTTGAACCCCCTTCTGTAAGAATCCACCATCAGATCGTCAAAACGCGGAGAGGCAATATAGTCTTCAACGGCCTTCTTCTTGGCGTCTTCAATGCCTTAGGAAAAAATCTGCGTTTTCTCCCTGATGTCCTCCTGAAGATATTCGACTTGATGCTGCAAGTCCAACTTCAAGTCCGCCATGTGCTTGACGACTACCCCCATGGCCTCGGCATCACGTTGAGACATCGCCTGCCTGGCCATGGCGATGCGAGCAGCCTCTTCGGTAGCATAAGCGGCCGCCTCAGCAACTCGGGTATTCGCCTCAGCGGCACGGAAAGCCTCTTCAGCAGCATGGGCGACAGCCTCAGCAGCTCGCGCCTGTCGCGAACTCCTCTCTACTTGGGCTGCTAAGGCGTGAATTGAAGAATTCACCTACCAAAAGAAACAAGTTATTAACAGCAAAAGCGATAGAAAATGAAGAAGGCAGATGAAATCTGACTTACCACCATAGCATGTGTTATGGCGCGGCAGGCGACCTGATTCAAAGGAAGATCGGTCCACGCCGCGATCTCCTCGGGGAAAGTAGCCTCCCTACTCTTCTGAAGAGCGTAGTTCGGCGTCAACACGCTCCTGAACTCCCTTTGAGCTCCCGAGCCCGAGGCCCCAGCTCGCGTATGAGCGGACCTAGAGTGAGCAAAAGCACTAGAGTAAGCAGGAGCACCCGTGTGAGTAGTCTCAGCGTAAGGCACCCCGGCCGCTTCATGCATTGGTGGAGTCACCTCGGGCTCCCTGGGCAGATCCTCCGGCGTGTGGCCTGGAACTTGAGGGTCCTCATCCGGGGGCAGCTCGGTACGAGTTCGCTTGGCGACCCGCTTCCTCCTCTTCATGCCTTGTAACAGACGCCCCCCACGAGTTCTCTCCGCGTCCATCACACCTGCAGAAACGAGTTCGACATCGGAAAAAATGAAGGAACAAAGCAAGCAAAAAGCCGCAGAATTAGAAACCTACCCGAACTCAGGCCGGCCGCAATGAGCTTGGCCTCCGTTAAGTACTAATGACACTTTAAACCTTGTCGTGCCCATTGCCGGAGGCCCTTCACCGTCTCTTTGTCGAGAGTGACACCAGAATCAGGAGCGGCCTCACCCCACCCGGTCTGAAAGGGCCATCCTTGTGCACTTCGCACACCGAAGTAGTCCCGCTTCCACGCCGGGACCTTATTAGAAAGATCGTGCATAAGCTTAAAGCCCGGGTGAGGAGAAAGGTAATACGCCCGTCTTCCCCCAGGAAAAGAACCCGCTTGTTTCTTGAGCATCAAGATAGAGGAGAAAATCTCCAAATCTAAAGGGAAGTTCTGTTCACAAAAGAGGGGGACTATCCCCACCAGGTTCCGAATAGAGTTCGGATGAAGCTGGCCAATGGTAACACCAAAGTGGTTTATGACTTTGACTAGAAGGGGGTGGAAAGGTAGTCGCAGCCCCGCAGCGAGCTGCTCTCGAAAAATCACGATCTCGTCAGGACCGTGTTCCCAAGGAAAACTAGCCGAATGAATGAAATATGTATACCCCCCAGGCAGATCATAATACATGAGTATAGATTAGAGCCCCTCGGGCGTCATGGTCGAGGGACCAAACCTGTCTAGCATCTGACCTCGGCGAGAGGTAGACGCCAAACTGCCCGAAGCGGCTCGGCCTACGGGTTCATAGTCATCATCAAGTTTCACCTCGGGATCACTAAGGCAGTCGGGGGATACGACTCGGTTTGTAGAACCTACATCAGTCCTACTTGAAGAGTCGTCTGAGCTATCAAAGCTAGACATCGAGGAAAATAGGTGGATTCAAGAAGGTACTCACCGGAAGAAAGTTCTGAGGGTTCTGGAGACAGGAACAAGTCCAAAACCTTGAAGGCTAAGTAAGCAGCCTAGATTCGAGCTGAAAAACCTGGACGCGAACTAAAAATTTGGACGCGAGCTCAAGAGGCAAACCGCAGAAGTGACAAATCGGCTGGGGTCCCCCACTATTTATAGCTACAATAACCAAGAACCGACCATGCAGATCAATGACGACCCGACGGCCCACATTCGCGCTGACCGCACATCCCCGGAGATTGAGACGTGATTGGCGCACGTCTTTCTGAAACTAACAATGCACCGCACATCTTCCTACAACTGACAAAACCGCCAACGCACGTCCCTTCAGAATGGCAGTGGCGCAATAAAGTGAAAAGGGAGAGATGACTTTTGCCATTGTTTTTTTTGTTTTATATGGTGTAATAATTGTAAATAGTTAATTTAATTTAATTTAATAAATAAATAAATGAGATAAATAGACAATCAAGTGAAGTAGTAAATATATATAAATATATACACGACTCTATGTCTTACTTTGCTAGCAATAATAATTTGTTAGGTTATTAAATTATTAACTAATTTAATAATCTAATAAAATAAGTAAATACATAAATAATCTTTATGTATTATCAACACAAGATTGGTAAAGGCTATCTCAAATTATTTAATTATTTAATTTAGCATTGTTAATGGGTAAGGTTGAACTATTAAGCTATCGAGCCCATGAATAGGCTTAGCCTGGTTCGTGGCCTGGCTTGGCGTAACACTTGGTTTGTGGACCATCCCAACCTGTGGCACGATACAGGCCTGCATGGGCTTGGGTTGTATCTTATATACAATAATTATATAATATATTAACATGTATAATTTTGTATATTATTTCACTTTATTATTGCATATATAAACAATCGTATACATAAAAAAATCATATAAAATAAAATTTTAAGATACTTTTAATTTTTTTATCTATTTTTTAATTTATAGAAACATGGCTTCACTTGGTTTGTGGCCTAATAATAACTATATAATATATTAATATATATAATTTAGTTTTTAATTGTATACATCAAAATTCATATAAAATAAAGTTTTAATATATTTTTTAATTTTTTGGTATTTATTTTAATTTGTGTTAAATGTTTCATTATTTTTTTTTTCAAATTTTTTGAAAAACATGGCTTAGTCTGGCCTGTGGCACGGCATGGGCCCGCTGGGCTTGTGTTGTATATTATATACAATAATTATATAATGTATAATTTTATTATATTATTTCATTTTGTATTGCCTATATAAACAATTGTATATATCAAATTTCATATAAAATAAAAATTTAAGATATTTTTTAAATTTTTATCTATTTTCTAATTTATGTTAACCTTTTCATTATTTTTTTTTCAAAAATTAAAAAAAATATAGATTAACTTGATTTGTGGCCACAACCTGACCTAAGACTTGGCTCGCAGACCAACTTGAACTACAGCACGACATCGACCTGTGCGGGCTTAGATCGAGGCCCATGCCATGCCGACCCCTTAAAGTATCACAGGAGAGGGAAGCACAACCTGTAGGGCATAGCCCAACATGGCCCGACTATAAAATAAAATGAGAGATAAAGATAATTTTTGATAAATATGAAAAAAAATAAAAATTTAGTGGCACCATTATAAATAATTAGCAATGGCACCATTGTAAATAATTATATTTACAGTATCAAATATGAAGGATGAAAAGAAATAAGAAATATGATTGTTTTTTTTTTTGTTTTATTCAATGCATCATTGCAATTAATTAAATTTGTAATTGTAATGCTTAAAATCATGAAAGGAAAGATTATAAGATTTCAGGTTATATAAAAAAGATTTTGTTTTTCAAATGTACTACAATTGGGTACAATCTTTTATTTTAGATTATATATATAAATTAATTAATTTTTAATGATAATGATTAAAAACATAAAAAGAAAAAGATTCCATGATATCATAGTCGAACCCTTATAAAATTGTATATAAAAGTGAGATTCGAAGACAAATATCTAGAATTGTAGGAAAAATTCACTATAAAAAAGAGATGTGAAAGCTTGGTTGAATATTACCATAATACTGTAACAGCATTATTACAGGCACTTGTGGAGGGAATGAAATAAAACCGGTGGCTAGCAAATTTAGGAGTTAGGACATTTTTGTTTTCGAATCTACCATCCTTTAGCACGGCTGGACTCTAATATACAATGTATCTGCCCATCTTCTTTTCATCCTATTTCAAAAGAAAAAAACCCACAAAGACTACTCATCTTTGGCACCAGAGATTCAATTAGAAACGAAAGGCAAAGCTACCAGAACTAAGACGTTGCAGCAGACGGCAGTCCAGCATGTTAGCCGCTTCAAAGTGCTTGAGGGTCAGCGAGCTCTTCCGGAGCAGAGCAGAGATGAATGCGCACGGTTTCTGTCGAAGCACAGTGCTCCCAAGCCGGTGGAGCACAAGTCACCGGATTTCTCGAGAGCGTTGGCCTCGTGTAGGACCTAAAGAGGTAATGAAGAATAGGAATTATGGGTTTTCTGGAGAATTGGCTATTGGTCGTCACAAACTGGATACTGTTGCAAGCAAAGCTGGGTTTTTTAGGCATCTCACTGGGTTTCTGTCGGATACGTCTTTACCTGGGCTGCCTCGACCATATAGAGAATCTGTAAGTATGAGCTTTATCTTGTTTTTTCATTTCTCTGCTTGCCCAAATACTCTTTTTGAAGAGATTGGAATGAGTCTTAGCAATGTATTGATTTTAGATGATGAATTCCATTCGAAGTGGTATACGAAAATCCAAGTTAAATTATAAAGAAATATCTGGTGTACATGTTACCTGCCATTCAAAGTGCGGTTGCTTATCAACAGAAGTGGGGTTCTCACTAATATTGATAAAGAAATGAGCTGACAAAGCGCACCCCTTGATCACCATTTCATAAGCTTTCTCTAGTTTAGCTTACTTGGTATTCCTCGCAGACTTGATATTTTAAACTGTCCACAGTCCTATTTGCAACGAGATACTGATCAAGGATTCACCTACCCTTGACAAAAATGCCTTGAGTTTTGGGCTGAGGGTGTTCTAGGTTATTAGTGAGTGGTGTCTGCTGTTTTTTTTTGGGTGGGGGGGTGGTTATGGTTTTCTTTGGTGAGTGAGGGGTGTGGGAATGTCAGAGTTTTTTTCTATAATGAAAGGAGGCATCACACATACTTCAATCATCTTTAATTTCATTGTATATCTCCAATAAAAATAAATTAAACTATAACTAAAAGTAAAAGTAAAAATAAAATTATGTAGCCCCTATTTCCATCCTTTTACCCCCCCACCCCCCCCCCCAAAAAAAAAATAAAAAATAAAAAAACCATAACAAGTCTACTTATCTTCGACTCCAGATATTCAATTAAAAATGTAAGGAAACCCTACAAGAACGAGGAAGTTGCAGCAATTAAGCATGTTACCTGCTTTAAACTTTAAATTTCTACCTACCAAAAGGAAAAAAAAAGAAATAAAGAAAAGATATTAGATTCATCGTATTTTTCCTAATTGTGACTAATCTCAATTCGTTGATCAACCATCAACTAAGTAGTGAGCTTCTACTTAAATTATCCAAAAAAAAAAAAGTCTGGGTACTTCCCTGGCCAGCGTTTATGTTTCATTCTCAAGCCATGCTAGTAGTTGTAAGGCAATATTCTTCTCCTTAATGTTGTTGAAGTAATGCTTCTCTGATTCAAACTTGTAAACAGAATTCGTTATACAAGGGTTATGCAATGTTTTCAACATCAGTGGGTGATTTGAAGCGCACACAGCAAGTGAGAGAGCAAAACCAAACCAATATAGTTGTTAAAGGAGCTTCTAAAGAAAAAATCACAGACATGACTATCCTGCGCACTCTTGCAAAGTACTTATGGCTGAAAGATAACCTTGAGTTTCAATTGAGGGTGGTAATGGCATTGGGTCTTCTGGTTGGGGCAAAGGTGATCATTTTTTTCTCTTATTTAGAAAAATTTCTTCTTATGGTCATTCTATCACCATTCTTTCTTTTATTGGAAAAAATTGTGTATCTGCTGAAACACATAATATAGGAAAACAAAAAGTGGTTCTACCAATAATTCCCTCACAAGTATCTTTAATATTATCATTCAGGTTCTAAATGTTCAAGTTCCATTCTTATTCAAGCTTGCGGTGGATTGGTTGACAAATGCTACAGGGGCTGGTGGTGCACTTTCCTCATTTATGACAGCTAATTCCACTGTTGTTGCGCTTTTTGCGACTCCAGCAGCTGTTCTAGTTGGGTATGGAATAGCAAGGGCGGGGGCATCTGCTTGCAACGGTATTACAAATGAAGTAATCTTTTAGACTTGTCTGGTTTTGGATTGATAGAGTGCTTGTATTGGATTTTTATATCCATTAAAGGTTTTATTGGTTGCTTCTTAATGCTTGGTCATCTTTCATACAAATGGCAAACCGTTGTTTTCTTGTAGAGTTGCGGAATGCTGTATTTTCTAAGGTGGCATCACAGACCATCCGATTAGTTTCTAGGAAGGTAAGAAAAAACCTCCTTAATCCTTTTCTTTTTGCTGGGTTGTTCTTCTAGTGGGAGAAGTTACTTTTTGTTGTTTGATACATATGTATTTATTTTAATTTAAAGAATTTGCATTGTAATATTCTATACTGCTTATTGATCCTATGGTAGCTTGTTCATCTTTGGTCTTAAGTATTGTTCAACCCCTTGGAATCCAGTTATATAGGATGGGAATAATATGATTAACATGGTTGGTTAAGAGTGCCAAGGTTTAAAATTTTGCAATGTATTGGGCTGTATTGCTCATTTTAGTTCTTCCATCATTTTTTGATGGTTACCAATTGTGTCTTGATATCTCACACTTTATATAAGCCATTAAAGTATTGCTTTTTATGTTTAAGTAACTTATATATAACCACAGAAAGCTTATATTTGTTGTTATTAGTATATTTTTTTTTCCAAATTTATTTGAGTTTCCTAGCGTATACATGCATATTTTGATTTTTCATCTGTGTCCACGTGTATCCAAAGCATATGCCGATATGTCTCTTATTGCCTTTCCAATACACCTTACGTTTCCAATACTTTGAAATTTGAAGAATATAAATTAAGGATTTGAATTATGAGAGAGATAGGGGTTGAAAAAGGATTAAGACATTCTAAGAAAAGAGGAGGTTACTTGGAGACAACAATCTAGATGTCAATGGCTTAGGGAAGGGAATGACAATACCATTTTTTTTTCATATGTTGGCAAATGGGAGAAAGGAAAAACTCAGTGATGAAATTGGAATGGAATGGGCAAGTATTGACAAGACATGAGGACATAGATCAAGCCTTTGTGGATCCTTTCAAAACACTTTATGAGGGATCGAGGAGTTCAAGAGAAGATTTAGAGGGCCTGGAATGGAGGGCTGTAAATAGAGAGTTGTTGGATTCCTTGGAAAAGAAATTTGAGGTTCAAGAAGTGAAAAATGCAATCTTTTTGATTTAGAGACTTAAAGCCCTGTGAGGCTGGGACCTGATGGTTTTACGATGGCATTCTATCAAGATTGTTGGGAGATAATTGAGGGTGATCTGATGGAGATTTTTGATGAATTCTATGAGAGGGGCAAATTTAACTTAGGTGCAAATGTAGCTTTCATTGTCTTTTTTTTGATAAATGTAACTTTCATTGCTTTGATACCAAAGAAAGTGGATGCAATCCAGCCGAAGGACTTTAGGCCCATAAGTCTGATAGGAAACATGTACAAGATCATTTTCCAGATTTTGGCCCTAAGAATAAAGAATGTACTCCCCTCGATGATTTCACCAAATCAAGGGGCCTTTGTTTTTGGGAGACAAATAATGGATCAAATTCACATTGCCAATGAATGTGTAGAGTTTAGAAGAAGGGAGAAGCAAAAGAGACTGGTTTGTGAGTTGGATTTAGAAAAGGCTTATGAGTTATGGCATGGTGGACCGGGAGTTTCTGATGGACATTCTTAAGCGTAGGGGTTTCGGAGCAGGATGGTGTAGATGGGTGAAAGGCTGCACTTCTTCATGTCACTTCTCAGTTTTGGTAAATGGAGTAGCAAGAGAATTTCTTTCCTGCCAAAAGGGGCCTTGGACAAGGAGATCCTCTTTGCCCCTTCCTATTTACTCTGGTAGCTGATGTGTTGAGTGAATTGATCATAAGGGTAAATGCTAACAATATGTTTAGAGGCTGGAAAGTTGGAAGGGAGGAAGTGGTGGTTACACATCTACAGTTTGCAGATGGTATTATCTTATTTTGTGAGGGCAAAAAGGATAGTATATAAATTTGAGAGGATCTCCAACCTTAAAATTAATTGGGGCAAGAGATGTGTAGTAGGAGTAAATTTAGGGAGTGAAAAGGTGAATTTGCTAGCTGGACAGTTGGGGTGTGAAGTAGGGGATTGGCCATTGCAATATTTGGAACTACTATTAGGAGGAAATCCAAATACATATAGCTTATCCAGTGATTGAGAGATTTACAAAGAGACTTACAAATTGGATGAGAAACTACATTTCTTTGGGAGGTATGATAACCCTAATAAAGTCAACATTGGCTAACTTACCCATGTATTTCCTATCTACTTTTGGGATATTGGTGAAAGTGGCAAACCAGCTAGAGAAGATTATGAGAGACTTCCTTTGGTAACCAAGAGACACTAGAAAAGACCACCTAGTGAAGTGGGAGGTGGTTTCTAGAAGTAGAGATGAAGGAGGCCTAGGAATTGGAAATATTAGACTAAGAAACATTACATTATTGGGGAAATAGTTATGGAGATTGCCGTTGGAACAAGATAGACTTTGGCCTAGAGTGATTATTAACATTCATGGATTTGCAGACAATGGTTGAGATGCAAGAGTCAACCCTAGGGCTTCTCGATGCTCTCCCTGGAAATCTATTCATGGTATATTGCCTTTCATCCCTACTTTAAGTTTGATGCCTATGCAAGAAACAATGTTGTTTTGGGAAGATGTTTGGGTTGGAGAGGTTTCCCTTAGTGATAGGTTTCCTACTATTTATTCACTGTTAGAAAATAAAGGAAGAATGATCTCTTTAGTTTTTATTGATAATTCTTGGGACCTGGGTATGAGGAGAGGTCTAAGGGAGTTGGAAATGGCAATGGTGGATGAATTAGTTACCCTTTTAGGGTCAACCTATCTGGATCAATCTTGTTTGGATAATGGAATTTGGAAACCTTCCCCATCTGGTGTGTTCACTTGTTCCTCTTTCTTTGATGTCATCATTCAGTCAACAAACCCTACAATCAGCATTCCTTCAAAGGATGTTTACTGGGAGCTGTTTCTCCAAAAATCAATACTCTAGGTATGTTGCAAAGTAAAAGGTCAAGTTTTTTCCTGTTGCCCTATGTTTGTAGCCTCTACTTGGGTTCTGGTGGGACGATCACACACCTATTAATTTCTTGTCCATTTGTGTGCTTTATTTGGACTTGGTTCTCTTCTATCCTTGGTTGTAGGTGGACACCTCCCCTGGATGTGGCAAGTCTTTTTGACCCAAGCTTTTTCAAGCAACCGAAGAGACGTGGAAGATTAATGTGGAGAGCCACAAGAGCAGCTATCCTATGGTCACTTTGGGATGAAAGAAACAATAGGATCTTTAAAGGAGTGGAGAAATCCAAGGAGGAAATTGTAGAAAGAATAACCATTATGACTATTCAATGGTTGAAAACTTTGGATTTGTTTAAAGACATCTCAGCCGAGGACATTTATAGCAATTGGGGAGTGGTGGCATCTACAACTTCCATAAAACCTACTGTGTAGGAATTTTGGTCCCCACCAACATAACAAAGAATGAAACTGAACTTTGATGGGAGCTCTAGAGGTAACCCGGACCCTTCAGGTATAGGGGGAGTATTTAGAGATGAAAATGGAAGAATTGTTGCTATGTTTTCGGGGCCAATAAGAATGGGGGACTCATTGAGAGTGGAGGTGATGGCCTTGCTTCAAGGTGCAAGATACGCCAAACAATTGGGGTTAAACCAAATTGAGATAGAGGAAAGACTCTAAATTGTTAATTGAGTTGCTGCAATCAGGTAAGTTGGGAGCTTGGATTTATAGACAACTTGTAGGCTGGGTAAGGCTTGGTTGGGGAGCGGTTTCTTTGAAAGACAGAGAAAGGTTCCGTGAGTAGGGAAAAATGGGGGAGTCTCTCAGGATGCGGGAATAGGAGAGCCGGGGTGTCCTCCGGGGCATTGGATGACAAGTGCTTTGGATCGGGTCCCTTCTGATACGAGGAGGATCTCTATTTATGGAGGAGATCCCGAGATCCTAAAAGGTAGGAGATGAGGATATTCGTTTCATATCAGGAAAAGGGAATATTTGATTCACTGTCAAATATTGGATGCACTACTGGGGTTTTGCCACGCGTCTCATGAGGATCTTCTCGAGGATTGGCTTTTCTTATCCTTGAGGTTCCTCATTACTCACGTGTGCTACTGCCTTTTTGTGCATTATAACTAATCCTGCATGGCATCAATGACATCACCGCTTGACGGGCGACGCTTAGCTGGTCCCATGTGGCGACTCGCTGCGTCCTTAATTGTTGTGGATTCCACGTGTCTCCGGGCATACACGGGCCTCGCTATGGGCTCGACCTAGGTCCCTCCTGACCCGTCGCCACGAGCGTGTTCGCGGGCTGTGGGTTTATCGCACGCTTTGGCGGGTGTGGCTTCATCTCACATTCTTGAGAGCTTGGGACTCTCGGATGGGTTCGGCTGTGGTTTCTTTGGGTTCTAACGCTGACTTTACTCGGTGACCTGTGGGTTTATCGCGATTACTGCGATACGTATTTCGAGTTCATCGCAGGGATGCTGGTGTGCTGCGGGTTCATCACAGCGTGGGGGTTGGTTGTGAGCTGCTCACGTGTATTTTGTGGTGTTGATCTTGATGTTTAATGTTCTCTGAGGGTTTAAGTGAGCGCTACATACCTACACAGCCATAAGGGAAATCCTCAATATAACAAGGGAGATTGGTGCTTGCTTCAACTGGACAAGGGGATCCGTTAATGGTTTAGCTGATACATTGGCTAAACAAGGGACTGTGAGGGAGAGTATGTTTTGGGCAGTTTTGTAATAAAGATTACTGGGGACTCAATACCTGTTTATGGGTGACAGTTGTACTTAATTATGCATTAATGAAGTTACCGTTTCCAATAAAAAAATCTGAGAATAGAGACAAGAAGTAGGACAAGAAAAATGTTTCTGATCTGAGATTGAGAAGAGGGAAAGAAAGAATAAAAAGGAAGAAGAATACACTCTTACTGCAGTTAACCTCAAATCAAACTTTTTTTTTTTCCTTTCATTATCAGGATCTTATAGGGCTTTTGTTTAGAAGGTGATAACGAAGTTTCAACAATTGTTTGCTACTTACAAGTTTTTGGTAGGCAATTGTTCTAAAGTCAGGTTTTGGGAAGATTTGTGGTGTAAGGTTGGCAATTATGTGATATTTGTCCAATATTATTTGGGTTGAGTAATAAAGATTTTATAGTGAATCAATGTTTTGAAGTAATAGGAGCAGGTACTTTGGTGTATAAGGCTGCCTTCGGGTACCTTTTTTGTCTTGTGCCCTGTTGCTGCCAACTTGTGGGAAGGATCTGGTTGGAAAAGAATCTGAGCCACGAGAGAGTGAAAATGAGCAGATATTAGATCAAACAAGAATGGTGGAGAAGAAATTGGACTTGGATAAAGAGGTGGAAGCAGAGGTTTAGGAAGGTCTCTTTGATGATGGTCCTTGCAATAAGCTCAAGAGGATATATTAGAGGAAGGGAATGAAATCCAGAAATGAAGGCAGAGCTCAGCTTAAAGTAACAATATTGTTGCTACGTTGAAAGTTGAGGTGGGAAAGAGGGATATGGAGTCTTATTCTGAAGCTCAAATAGAAGATCATAGTTTTCAAGGCGCCAAGGCGAGGCTAGGCGACCATGGGGCGCCCAGGTGGAATTTAAAAATAAGAAGCTGATGGATTTCTACCCCTTCTGAATTAGTATTTTTTTTGGTTTTATGTATTAAAAAAAGAATAAAAAAACAAAAGAAGAAAATGAAGAAGAAAAGTAGGTGGCAGAGCCCCTGTTCTAGACCCAGAAAAGCTGGTGAAAAAATGCTTAAAATAAAAGAAGAATGTGAAGAATAAAAGAAGGGGTGAAACCCCTGTTCCTCCCTGTTTCAGACACCAATATTGAGAACAAAAGCTGAAAACACAAAAAAATTAAGAACAAAAGAAGGGGGCGGAGCCCCTGTTTTAGTACAACAAAATGAATCAAAAAACTTGGGGAAAAGATACAGAAAGTAAGAGGAGAAAAATGGGGCATAACCACTGTTTTAAATCAGGAAACAGAGAACAAAACGAAGAAGAAGAAGGAAACTGATTAACTCACCTTGACTTAGAGAACTATGTGGGAACGATGGAGGGCTGTTGTTCTCTCCTCTTCCTCGGTTCGGTTCTTTTGTCAAAGTGAAACCCTCGAAGATTATTTTGTTCTTACTTTCCTCACAACAAAAACATGATAACATGCAGCAGGTTCTATTATAAAATTAAAACCTAAAACCAACCAATAAAATATTATATATTTTATATCTATTTTTATTTAATAAATATTATATAGTATATATGTGTTTCAGTCCCCTAAGCATGCGCCTAACATATTTTTTCTTGGCGTTTTGGCGAGACGCTCTTTGAAAAGCGCCTAGTCACCTAGGCGTCACCTTGACAACTATGGTTGGAAGACTATGGTTTTGCAGAGAAAAGAGGAGAGGTCGGGACAGGAGGATTTAGAGGAAGACAAGTCTGAAGAGGAGGAGGTAATTGTTGATAAAGAAAGATAGAAGAGAATGTGGATTTGGAAAAGATGGTGGAAATTGAAGTCCAAGTAAGCAATATATTAGGGTTATCTTTTGTAGGAGGGGAAAAATATGCAAGAAAAATGTTCCAGGAATTGGAAAAGAGACATCCTTTGAATGAAGAAGGCTCTAAAGGGGAGACCTGAATGCTGAAAGTTGTTAGGGTCATTGGTTTGGGGATCTTAAAGGGGACTGCTAGGTTTTGAAGTGTTCTGGGTTTTGGTCGTGAGTTTTGTTGGTTTTGTAAAAATTAGGGAAGAAAAAGAGTTTGTATCTATAGGGGTTGGAGGGTCTTGGTGATGTAGGTCTTGGGTTTTGAAATTTTGTGGTGATATCTTATCACCTTATTGTACTTTCTTCTTCTTTAATAAATTTTTCTTTTTCATTTATTGCTAAAAAATTTTTGTTACTCGTATATGAAGCTTATTTGTTATAGTTGTATTCCTTTATCGATCTTGGGTTATGCCAATATCAGGAGGTCCAAAATGATTTATTAAATACTATTATGGAAAGCAATCTTGAACAAAAGTACCGCCATGCAAAGTTCTTTAAATTTATTTTGGCAAATGCATGTACCCTAGATCTAGTAGCATTAGCAAGGGGAATAAGATGCCCCTCAAGTTCCTCTAACTCCATTTATATTTTGACTTCAGGCTATGGCTTACTGTATGGTGAAACTTTTTTTTTTCCTTTCTATTGATCATTAAACATTTTCTATAATGGGTTTGTCATTCCATTCATAGGCCTCAATATGTAATCTAACAAGTAGTCAAGCACAACTGACTAGTTGTGCTTGAGACATATTATTAGTCTCTTCTTATCCAAGTCTATCTTCTATCTAGTGGCAGCACCCTGCCATTAGAGTTCTTGTCATCGTTTCCTATTTATTCATGTTTGATCAAAATGATGATATGGTCTGAGTTAAGATTCTTACTCAGTGATGGAGTTTTCAATTTGTGCAGGTGTTTTCCCATTTACATGGTCTTGACCTTCGGTACCATCTAAGGTAGGAAGGCATGAAAATTTTACAGTGGTAGATTTGCTTTTTGTTACTCAGAACTATGCTTGCATGGGGCATTATATCAACATGCTTATTAATGTTTGCTAATTGGTATTATTTGTATTTCTTTCTCGATGTATGTGTTTTTCTTAATAGTCCCCTATCTGGAATACATATTTGTCTAAACTCTATAGGCTTCTTACTTGCGAGAATTAAGTGCAGTGGTATTGAATTTTCTTTTTTCTTTGCATTGAATTGGAAAGCTCATCCATGTCTAATGTCCTAGAAATTATAATACATTAATATGCCATCATTTTAGGCCATCCATTATTTTGGTCTTGAATCTTCCTTCAATTCTTATTTCTTTTGGTTGAAACTAACTTGTTTTGTAAAATAAACTTTCAGGAATTGTGTTACTGAAGTTTTTATTGGTTTTAAATTCTGTGAATTGGTAATTTAATTGGAGATTCTTCTTTCTCCATTGTGCTTTTTTTTCCTACTTCAGGGCTTGCGGTTTGCAAGGACTTTCAACTAGAGTTTTTTTTGATCAGTAAATAACAACCTTTAATTAATTTAAAGTTACTTTGAAAGTACAATGTGTCACCTTTTTCATGATCAATTACGACAAATTACAGAAATGCCCAAAATAAAGTGGGTCTATCAGCTCCCTGTTTTACTAGAGCATCCGCCATACTATTCGCTTCCCTTTTGACCCAATCAAAGCGGAGCTGAATTTTCTTGCTAGTGAGCTAATTTTTCTGAAGATGAAGCTAAGCTTTCAAGGTGCTAAGTCGATTTGTTTTGTCCAATCCCCTTCAATTTCCACCTCTCTTACTCCCAACTGCTCAGCCAGTTTCAGACCTTGTAGGAGAGCTTGAGTTTCAGCCTGAATTTAGTTTTCAAAGCCAATTGGTCTAGAGAACATTGCCACAACTTCTCCTTGATGATTCCAAATAACTCCCCCTATCCCAACCCTCCCTGGATTGCCAAAGAAGCTGCCATCAACTTCAGCTTTAGCTTGCTTGGTCCTGATGGTTTCTAATTCATTCTTGCCTTTTCTCTATGCATTTATGATTCTTCCACTTCTCTCCAATTCCTTAGTATATTGTCTGTAGATATGTTTTTGAAGATGTCCAATGTTTTAACCCAATGTGCGGTTCTGATCTTTATGATTTCAATCACTTCCTCCCTTGACTTACATTTCTCATTGAATATCCTTTGGTTTCTTTATTCCCATATGGACCATACCACAATTGCCCTTACCACCTTCCACATACATCTCCCCCTCATTTTCTGCTGCCTTAGGAAATTTGAGCTGAACAAATTCACTATACCCTGCGGTGGAACCCATCTGCAACTAGAGAGAGCAAAAGTATTTCCAAATATAAGAAATTGTTAGCGTAGGGGTATTTCTAGCTTTATACCTAGATTAATGTTGCTGATCTGTAATGTTGTGTTGGAACCAGTGCTCCTAACTTAAAGTAAGGGTACATATGTCTTTTCAATTAATTTGAATAATATAAATACTGCCTGGTCGACTGGGAGATGTTAAGTTGAGTCTTCCAGTTCGAACCAGAATTTCTCCCTTCTCTCTTTCTCTCTTTCTTCCACCTTTCTCCTTCTACATAACTGATCTCAGACAGACAAAACTCTAAGGCAGAACCAAATTATAACATGGTATCAAAGCAACTTGAATCTGCCTAGATTTCTGCTTGCCTAGGTTTCTATTCTCTGCGCACCCTATCTAGGGTTTTTCCTCTTTTTTTCTGCATTCGATTGGAGATAAGGGAAAGGGCTGAAAAGGAGTGATCGCCCTCTTCCCTTGGAGGTTTCTATGCCTCCAGTCAGGTTGTATGTGGTCGGTTGTTGTGATTTCTGAGATCGCCCTCTCCTAGTAGAAGAAGAATAGAGGGCTGAACTGTGTGTGCAGTGGCTGTCGTGTGTGGACTGATTTCTCTCAGTGCATGATATCTGTTATGGATTAAATAGGAAGTGTGTTTCAGACCATATGCTAGGGTGTGAGACAGTAATGTGCTAGGGTTTATGCTGGTTTCTTTATGCATTTCGAAGGAAGAGATATGATCATATAGTGGTGAGATTTCAGGTAGTTGTAGGAGTAGGGTTTGTGGTGTAAAGAGCACACTTTTCAGCAACAAGTGCTGAAATCAGTGTGACAGGTGTGATTTAGGGTTTGTGATGTAAAGAGTACACATTCTAGGAACAATAAGTGCTGCAATCAGTGTGACAGGTGTGACCTAGTGGTGTGTAGTGTGCAGATCTCAGTGATAATAGAATTCAACAAGTGTGCAGAATCGGTGATAACATAATGGGAGATAATAGTGATTATAAACCTAGTGTGATGGTGCCTACAGACTACCTGAATGTTCAGATGACCTCTATTAAATTAAATGGAGAGAATTATGTGCCTTGGGCTAAATCCGTCGAAGTTTTCTGAAGGCAAAGAAGGTAAAACACATAAGAGAGGAGAAACCCTCCTCTGACTCTCACGAGTATGAAGACTGGGAGCAAGAGGATGCTCAGATCATCTCATGGTTGTGGAATAGTATGGAACCCAGGATTATTGCGAATTTCATGTTTCTTGATACTGCCAAAGATGTGTGGGACCATGCGAAGAAATTGTATTCGGGGCAAGACAATACAACCAGAGTTTATCAGCTGTATCAAGAGTACTTTAACCTGCAACAGGGCAATCAGAGTCTTGAGGAGTACTATGCCAACATGAGAAACATACGTAATGAGTTGAATGTCTATCATCCTCTCACTTCTGATGTCAAGATTCAGCAACAACAGAGAGAACAACTTGATGTGACTAGATTTTTGGTGGGACTAAAGTCTGAATATGAACCAGTACGGGCTCAGATATTAGGAGGATCATCTCTTCCCTCCTTAGAAGATGTATTTGCTCGACTCTGGAGGATTTCTATCGGATCTATTGAGAACTCTAATATCTCAGATAGATCTACCTTTGCTGTATCGAGAGGCCATGGTGTTAGAGGTGGAGCTAAGGGAGCTCAGTTTGGCCGTGGTGGTGGTAGTGGTTTTGCGTATGGCCAAAGTGGCAATGGTGGGCCTACTCATAATCGTGGTGGTGGTCGTATTGGGAGCAGAGATTCAGGGGGAGCCCGTGGTAGAGGACGTGGCTCAGGCCTGAGGAAGTGCATTCATTGTGGTATGGATGGACATACCATCAACTATTGTTACGATCTACATGGTCCTCCCTCAACCTGGGCCAATCATGCCGCGACCGGTGACTCAAGTTCTAGCTTTAGACAGGAGAATCATTCATCTGATCAGATGCCTCCTACCTTTACAGATGGTCCCGTGAAGGAGATGGTGAGTGTTCCCCGTGATGAATATGAGAGGTTTATCCAATCACAACAGAACACGACGACTTTTGCTCACTCAGGTATGGCTTGTTTGGCATCCACACCCAATCCCTGGATCATTGACTTTGGAACTTCTGATCACATGACTGGAACTCCAGGTGTGTTTTCCTCCTTATCTCATTGCTCAATCACAATCTGTCACCTTTGCTAATGGTTCCACATCCTCAATTTGTGGTGTTGGTAATGTTGACTTAGATCCTATATCCCTCTCCTCAATTCTGTATGTTCCTAAATTGCCTTGTAATCTTATGTCTGTTAGTAAGTTGACCAAATCACTTAACTGCTCCATTACCTTTTATCTTTCTATGTGTGTTTTTCAGGATCTCAAGACGGGGATGAAGATTGGTGGAGGGCATGAAGCAGGTGGACTGTATTATCTTGACGGTGGTGGTGGTAGAACTTCAACAGCTCTCCATCATCTCTTTCTCCTCTCCAGTGGCACTGCCGATTTGGTCATCCGTCGCTAAAAGTCTTGAAGTCCTTGGTTCCGTCCTTGAGTCAGCCTTCTGTTTTGGATTGTGAGTCGTGTCAGTTTGGGAAACACCATCGTGTTCCCTTTAGTTCTAGGGTTGATAACCGTGTGTCGAGTCCTTTTTCTTTAGTTCATTCAGATGTTTGGGGTCCCTATAAAGTGGTCATATAATGGATATAGATATTTTGTCATTTTTGTGGATGATTTTTCAAGGATGACGTGGCCCTATTTAATGAAAGAAAGAAGTGAATTGTTTACCATTTTTCAAAAATTTTATGCTGAGATTCGTAACCAATTTGGTACCCACATCAAAGTTTTCCGTTCTGATAATGGCCGCGAATATTTATCCTCATCATTTCAGGAATACATGGACCAACACGGCAATATACATCAGACCTCGTGTACCTACACCCCATAACAAAACGGGGTGGCTGAGAGAAAGAATCGCCATCTCCTTGAAACAACAAGATCCCTCATGCATCACATGCATGTTCCCAAACCTTTTTGGAGTGATGCAGTGCTTACCTCTTGCTTTTTGATTAATCGGATGCCCACGTTCATCCTTGATGGTCAGTCTCCGTTTCAAGTCTTGTTTCCCACTTTGTCTCCGTTTCCCCTTATGCCAAGAGTTTTTGGGTGTGTTTGCTTCGTCCATAATCTGGGTCCCGGGAATGACAAGTTCGATGCCCGTTCTCTCAAGTGCATCTTCCTTGGCTACTCTCGGACCCAGAAAGGGTATAGGTGTTACCATCCTGGTTCTTGATGGTCCTTTGTGTGTGCTGATGTCACCTTTTTTGAGTCTACTCTGTTTTTTTTTGGGGTCCGATGATTCTTCTTCCTCCTCATCACCTCCTCCTCTTCCACTTTTCGTTGTTGACCCTTCTTCCTTTGTTCCAGCTGTGACCAAACCCTTGCCTCCGGTGCCACCACCTGTTGAATGCTCACCTATCCATCATGTGTATACACATCGCCCACGCGCACCAACTACTACTCTGGCTACATCTCCGTCGACGGATCCGGCACCAGACCCACACTTAGCATCTGAGCTTGATCTACCCATTGCTTTGCGGAAAGGTAAACGTACTTGTAGCCTTCATCCCATTTCTAATTATGTTTCTCTTACTCACCTTTCCGCTTCCCATCGCCAGTTTGTCACTCTGTTATCATCAGTTGTTGTCCCTAAAGATGTCCAGGAAGCCTTTGCCTCTCCAGGGTGATGCCACTCTCAGCCCTTCATCATAATCATACTTGGGACGTCACTGCTCTTCCTCTTGGGAAGCAAGTTGTTGGCTGTAAATGGGTTTATACGGTTAAGTATCTGCCTGATGGTAGTGTTGAATGCTTGAAAGCGCGGTCGGTTGCTAAAGGGTACTCCCAAACCTATGGTATTGACTACACAAAGACCTTCTTACCGGTTGCTAAGATAGGGTCAGTTCGTGTTGTGATCTCACTTGCAACCATGTATGAGTGGCCACTATATCAGCTTGATATCAAGAATGCTTTTCTACATGGTGACTTATTCGAGGAGGTCTACATGGAGCAACCTCCAGGGTTTGTTACTCAGGGGAGGATGGTAAGGTGTGCAGACTAAGGAAGGCTATATATGGGCTTAAACAGTCTCCTCGAGCGTGGTTTGGTAGGTTCAGTGAGGTGGTAAAGAAGTTTGGTATGAAACAATGCAAAGTTGACCATTCTGTATTTAGTCATGGCTCTCCGGGAGGAAAAATACTGTTGGTGGTGTATGTAGATAATATTGTTATTACTGGAAATGATAACATGGGTATTGACAGGCTGAAGATTTATCTGCAGGATCACTTTCAGACAAAGGGTCTAGGTAAGCTGAAATACTTCTTGGGGATAGAGGTAGCAAGATCCAAGTATGGTATTAACCTGTGCTAGAGAAAAAGTGTGCTTGATTTGCTGGAAGAAACATGCTTATTGGGTGACAAACCAGCTGAAACACCCATGGACACAAATACCGAGCTAAGCAGTGATATGGGTGAAGTGTTTGAAGACCCTGGCAGATACCGACGACTTGTGGGCAAACTGACTACCTAACCATTACTAGACTAGACATCTCATTTGCGGTTAGTGTGGTAAGCCAGTTCATGCAAAAACCTCTGATTCCTCATTGGAATACAGTTCTGAGAATTGTGGAGTATCTAAAAGGGGCTCCGGGTCGCGGTCTGATATACAAGAGTGGCGGAAAACTTGAAATAGAAGGGTATTCTGATGCTGACTGGGCCGATTCTATGTCTGATAGGCGGTCTACTACATGCTATTGCACGTTTCTGGGAGGTAACCTGGTGACATGGAAAAGTAAGAAGCAGACGATTGTGGCAAGAAGCAGTGCAGAAGCAGAATATAGGGCTATGATGCACACCACTTGTGAATTAGTGTGGCTAAGCAACCTTCTTTAGGAAGTAGGGTACAACATTTACACTCCAATGAAGCTCTATTGTGATAATCAGGCTGTAGTTCATATTTCCTCTAATCCAGTGTTTCATGAAAGAACCAAGCACATTGAGGTTGACTATCACTTTGTTAGGGAGAAGGTGCTGAATGGAGAGTTAGACACTACACATGTTAATACAGGAAATCAGTGGGTTGACTTATTTACAAAAGGCTTGAGTCGGGGAAGAGTGGACTACATATGTAACAAGCTGGGAGTATATGATATATACTCACTAGCTTGAGGGGGAGTGTTAGCGTAGGGGTATTTCTGGCTTTGTACCTAGATTAATGTTGCTGATCTGTAATGTTGTGTTGGAACCAATGCTCCTAACTTAAGTAAGGGTACATATGTCTTTTCAATTAATTTTAATAATATAAATACTGCCTGGCCGACTGGGAGATGTTAAGTTGAGTCTTCCAGTTCGAACCAGAATTTCTCTCTTTGTTCCACCTTTCTCCTACATAACTGATCTCAGACAGACAGAACTCTAAGGCAGAACCGAATTATAATAGAAACAAAAGAGCAGGATACAAGTGAGAAAGGGTTTCACCACAAGCCTTGCATAGGATGCACACATGGGGAGAGAGACACTTATTTTGCCTTCTTTTTTGTAGCACATCACAAGTGTTTACTTTCCCTAGAACACTTCCCAATAAAGAGCTTGAACTTTAGGATGAATTGGCTTGCACTAGATTTCTTTCACAGGAAAAGTCACTTCCACAGAGTCAAAACGGGTAAGTTTGTTAAAAAATGATGCACAGGTAAACAAACCATCAGTGCTTGGGTGCCAAATTCTTTTTTTTGAGGCAGATCGATCCAAGTAGACCTTTTCCAAAGTGAAAGTAAGTGAAGGATGGAATTGCACTCAGTATCTCTCGCACCTTTCTTGAAGCCAAGATCCCAATTTTCCCCACATTCTAAGAACAAACCAAACTTGGCAACAGGTTCCGCCTTAAGGTTTGACAAAGAGTAGGGGTCTAAGAAAAGCAGCTTAAGGAGTTGATCCCCGAGCCAAAGGTCTTCCCTAAGTAACACTATTCCCATTCCCAACATCAAGACAAGTGAAATTAAGGAAATTGGGGAATACCTCAATGATTATTTTCCAAAGGGAGCTTGAATTTGTATTTGAAGCTAGTTTTGCATCTCAACCATTGTTCTCTACACCATGAATACTTACTATGACCCTGTGCCAAAGTCTTTCTTTCTCACGAAGAAACCTCCACAACCATTTGCCAAGAAGAGCTGTATTTCTTTTTAACACATTTCCAATGCCTAACCCACCTTGCTCCTTGGGATTACAAACATGTTCCCATTTTACCAAGTGGTATTTTTTTTTACTCTTTTGGCTCCCACAAAAAGTCCCTCATTATCTTCTCTAGCTGCCTAGCTACTTATCAACTATAGAAAATTGATGGCAGGAGATTCAAGAGTGGTTGTGGGTTGGTTAAAGAATGACACTCTAGTTTCTTGGTAATATCGAACCATCATGAGGGAAATAATAGAGGTTGGCATCAATTGATGCCTAAACAATAAAGAAATCTAACAGACTAAGAAACAGCTGTAATTTCTTCTCTCCTTCTTTAATAAAATTTATTACTTATACAAAAATAGAGAAATCTTAGTATGAACTTACTAAGCAAAAGAACAGTATTGGCAATACACAAAATCCAGTAGTACCTGGGTTTAACTAGTAGCAAGAGGTTTAAGTCCTATTTTGCTGTTGGATTGCCATGGTTTTAGATACTCCATTGGTATGACATTTGTATAGTTTTTTTGCTAAATAACTGTATTTTATTGACTAAGTAGCTTGTTGGCCAAAATGTCAAACAAATGAAGAATACAAACAACATTCAGCTAAGCAAAGAACACCATAAGCATTACAGTACAAATTACAAACACTATCCAATCCCTTGCAATCCTGTTGCAATAAAAAGGGAGGTTAGGACTGGGGAACTTAGTTCATAGGAATACTTCTTTGTTAGGAAAGTGGCTTTGGAGGTTCCCATTGGAAAGAACTCCATAAGCATTACAAACAACTAAGCAAAGAACACCATGAGCATTGCAGTACAAATTACAAACACTATCCAATCCCTTGCAATCCTGTTGCAATAAAAAGGGAGGTTAGGACTGGGGAACTTAGTTCATAGGAATACTTCTTTGTTAGGAAAGTGGCTTTGGAGGTTCCCATTGGAAAGAGACAGGCTATGGCATAAGGTGGTAGAAAGCATTCATGGGCTGATGAACAATGGCTGGTATGCAAAGATACCTCCCACATCTTCCTCGCGTTCTCTGTGGAAAGCAATACAAGAGGTATATCCTATCTTAATCTCATCAGAGTTGATGTGGGTTGTGGCCCTAGGGTGCTCTGTTGAGAAGATCTTCGGCTGTGTGATACTCCTTTTTGCTCCCTCTTTACTGATCTATATTCAGTCTCTAACTACAAGTTACAACCCATCTCAAATTTTGTCACCCTTTCTCACTTTGGATTGAGTTGGGATTTTGGTTTCAGAAGCGGTTTGAGGGATAATGATGAGTCTCTTATTTGCTTGCTTAATACTCTTAAGCCACTTTTCTTCGTTCAGTCTTTGGAGGAGACCAGAGTATGGTTTACTTCTTTTGATGACACCTTTACTTATGCTTCTTTCTTGAATACCCTTGTACAAATTCTTGTTGGGGGTGACAATTTTCCAGTGAAAGAGATTTGGAGCAAGCCCATTCCACCAAAAATTCAAGTTCTGTGTTGGGAGGTGTTTCTTGGGAAGGTAAATACTTGCAACATGCTTCAAAAAAGGAGGCCAAATAAATGCCTTTCCCCTGATATGTGCATCAATTGCTCTACAGATGGTGAATCCCTACCTAATTTATTGATCCATTGCCCTTTTGTGCTTTTTGTTTGGGAATCTCTATGCTCTTTTTGGTTGCAGGTGGAGTGCTCCCTAGGATGTAGTTAGCTTCTTTGATCAAACTTTCTAAGGCAGCCAACAAAGAGAGAAAGGGTTATGTGGAAGTTAGCAAGGGCAGCGGTTGTGTGGACAATATGGGCGTAAAGGAATGCAAGGATCTTCAATGAGAAGCATTGACCAAAAGAGGTTATTATGGAGGACATAAAGATAAAAGTTGCACATTGGGTAAAGTCACTCCGGCTCGTTCAAAATATCTCAATTACTAATATTGTAAGAGCCTGGAATGAAGTGGCACACACTGCTGAGAAGGAAAGGAAAGTAATGGAGTGGAAGCCCCCAGGCCCCAACAAGTATAAGCTGAACTTTGATGGGAACTCTACAGGAAACCCGGGTATGGCAGGCCTTGGTGTTGTGATCAGAGACTCCTCAAGCTAAGTGTTGGCTCTGTACTCAGGACCTTTAGGGGAAGGTAACTCTTTAAAAGCTGAACTGTTAGCTCTGCTTCAAGGTCTAAAGATTGCCAAGCAAGCTGATCTTGGTAATTTGGAGAAAGAAGGGGACTCAAAAGCAGTGATATCTTGTACCAATTCAAGCAGTAATGTTCCTTGGAACTACAGACATCCATTAAGGGAGATAGTAAGCGTGGCAAGGGAACTTAATGCATCATTCACATGGGTCAGGAGAACTGCAAATGGAACAACTGACTCTCTAGCTAAACAAGGAGTTCAAAGGCAACAGCTTTTTTTGGGCTGTATTGTAACATTTTCTGTTGAAATGTCTATGCTCTCACTGCTGTAACTCTGTATTTACTTATCTTAATTTAATAAAATTCTTATTTTGCTGATAAAAAAACTATAGCAATGAAAAGATGAAACTTAAGTGGTTGGCAAAGGATATTGAAATTAAGCTGAATTAGATTAAAAGAAGTGTTAACTCTTTTGATGATGGGTTTAGCTAAGCAAGGGGTGAATAGGGATGCTTTGTTTTGGGCTAATATGTATCTTTGTTTTTGTTTCTTTTGGTTGGGGAGTTAAGAGAGTTTATCTCCCTCTCTCCTTTGTACTTAATCTCCATTTTTCTTATTGATAGTTATTTGTTATTGATAAAAAAAAAGAAAAAAAAAACACTGGCCTTTGCTAGCTCATCATCTAGATCATTTGCACTTAGGGACTCAATTGAATGAGCACCTCAATGGGTTTCCCAGCACTCATGCTTCTCTAACATGTTATTTAACTATCTAAGGTACATTTTTCCCTGTTCTTGACCAAGAGACAACCATTTGGCAGTCACCCTCCACCATGGTGTTCCTTAAATTCTTTGTGGCTTCCAACTTCAAACCTTGTAATACAGATAACAGCCCTGCCCTTTGAGAGTTTCCATGACCTATGAGTTCCGAATAGGCTAGTCTGACCACTCCACCTTCATCCCTCACCAGACCTTCAATGCCCAAAACTCCTGGTTGTGAAGACTGCAACCATCATAATTTAATTTTAAGTCTGCCACCTATAGGAGGCTCCCAGCCAGCCCTTGTTTTTTGTATACGATTCAAAGCACCAATGTTTTGCCACCTTCTTAAAGATCATTCAAGGAAGCCCCCTTAAACTCTTCAGAGATCAGAATCCAATGTACAATGTTGAGGCTTATGGGATGACATAGTTGCAATGCATCGTCTTTTTTTTTGTCTTTTTAGTAGAGATCACTAATTGCAGATTTAATCGAGTTTCTTGTGAAGGAAAGAGGGGGAAGATGAAGATTTCAGCAGTAGAGAAGAAAGGAGAAGAAGAAGAGAGTAGGAAGTCAACCAGGATTGTGAAAATTAACCCTAGCCGCCCCCCTCTCATTATATTTATACTTAACTTTAAAAGATGAGATATTACAAGGATGCCCATAGTAGGGCGGCTACTAAAAGCTGAACAGTCAACTTAAAAAAAACACAAACTAATGGGCCTAAAGCCCAACAACTTCCTAACTAAATAAAAACAAACCGGACCAACTCAACACTCCCCCTCAAATTGGGAGTCAATGTCACACATTCCCAACTTGCGTAGATCATGCTCCAGCTTGTTCTTTGCAACACCTTTTGTGAGAACATCAACGAGCTGCAGATCAGAAGCAATGTATGGAAAACAAACTTCTCTAAAAGTTACCCTTTCTCTGATAAAATGTCTATCCACTTCAATGTGCTTAGATTGGTCATGCTGGACTAGGTTATGGGCAATGTTAATTGCTGCCCGGTTATCACAGTATAGCATCATAGGTTCTTCTGCCTGTACACCAATCTCTTCTAACAGGGAACGAATCAAGAGAAGTTCTGAAACTCCATGTGCCATGGCCCTGTATTCGGCTTCAACACTTGATTTTGCCACCACTGTTTGTTTCTTACTCTTTCAAGAGACAAGGTTACCCCCAACTAGGGTGTACACTCCTGAAGTTGATCTCCTGTCATCAAGGCATCCTGCCCAATTTGCATTTGTATAAGCCTCTAGTTTCAACTGTCCATGATCAGTAAACAATATGCCTCTGCCCGGGTGTCCCTTCAGATAACCAAGAATCTTGCCAACTGCCTTCCGATGCTGGACTCGTGGAGCATGCATGTATTGACTTACTACACTTACTGCATAGGAAATGTCTGGTCTTGTCATATACAAGTATAGCAGCCGACTCACAAGTCTCTGATATCTCCCAATGTCCTTTACTGGTTCACCTTCTGATGCATTGATTTTATCGTTCTGATCAATAGGGGTGCTGATTGCCTTTGTTCCAAGCTTCCCTGTCTCTTGAAGAAGATCCAAGACATACTTCTTTTGTGAGATAAAAATTCCATGTTTTGATCTTTCAACTTCAATGCCTAAGAAGTATCTCAGTTCTCCAAGATCCTTAATTTCAAATTCTTTATGTAGGTTCCTTTTCAGACCATCAATCTCACTCAAATCATTCCCGGTGACAATAATATCATCCACATAAACAATTAGGACTGACACCAAAGATCCCTTTCGCTTCACAAACAAGGTGTGATCAGATTGAGTCTGAGTGTAGCCAAAAGCAATCAAGGCCTGTCTGAATCTGTCAAACCATGCTCTGGGAGATTGTTTCAAGCCATAAAGTGACTTCTTAAGCCTACATAACTTTCCCTTTTCAGTATCATTGTAAAAACCAATAGGAAGATCCATATACAAGGCACACAGATCCACCAAAAAAATCCAAAAACTGGGCTTACCTGAGAGCTTCGACCAGCCTCTTAAATCACCATGTAGTCAGCCGATCTAGGACTGCATGAGAGAACAACTTCAAGGAACCTTCGGCCTGCTTTGATACCAAGTAGAGATCACTAATTGCAGATTTAATCGAGTTTCTTGTGAAGGAAAGAGGGGTCTTTTCTCTGCCTTGACAGTGGGGTTGTCTCTATTGCCCACACTGTGTTTGTGAAAAGGCCTATTCAGCAACACCGATTGGTACTTACTCTTCTTGGCTGAGTGTACAACCTTGAAAAGGTACTTCGGCTGAGTGCACAATGCCTAGGAGTTTCTGATTACTTCTTGAAGCCTGAACTCAGTGAATTGTCTTCTTGTGGTCGGATGAACTCAGTGTGTTGCCTCCTTGTGGTCGGCTGAACTCAGTGTGTTGCCTCCTTGTGGTCGGTTGAACTCAGTTATTGCTTGTCCTTATTCAGTATACTTGTAGAAGTCATCTGAAATCATATTTGGAGTGTTTACATGATGTACTCCTTAGAGTTTGAAAACAAAAGTGGTGCTGAATATGGACTGGGTCAGGGGACTCCAAGTGATTCCTTATTGACTGTGACCACAGTTAAACTAGATGGAACTAATTATCTGGCATGGTCACAATCAGTAAAGATTCATGTTTGTAGTAGAGGAAAGTGGGGGTTCATTTCCGGGAGTAAGAAGGCTCCCCCAAAAGATGATCCATCCTACGAGAAGTGGATGCAAGAAAATTACACTGTCATTGGGTGTCTTGTGAACTCAATGCAGCCACAAATCAGTCAACACTACCTATGGATGAATTCAGCAAAAGAAATTTGGGACAGTGTTGCAGAAACCTATTCCCAAAAACTCAATGTGGCCCGGGCATATAAATTGAGAAGTGATGTAAAGAATTTAAGGCAAGGAGAGAAACCTCTTGCTGTATATTTCTCAACCCTGAAATCCCTATGGCAAGAGATTGACCTAATAGAAGTTGTAACTTGGGACACCACTAATGATGCAGAGACCTACAGAAAATTGGTTGAAAGGAACAGGGTTTTTGAGTTCTTAACTGGACTAAACCCAGAATATGATATCACAAAATAGAATATTCTTTCCAAGGAGTGTGTATCTTTGTCACAAGTTTATGCATTGGTGAGTAGTGAAGAGAGTAGAAGGGCTGTTTAGGTTCAAGGGGCTGATATTAATGATCACTTTGCCAATATGGGGATTAAACCTAAAGGGAATGTTGGAACTTCTAGTGGCACAGGAAAGAAAGAAGTTGTATGTGAGTACTGCAAGAAGCCGAAGCACACCAAAGACAAGTGCTGGAAGTTACATCCTAATCTTGTTCCCATTCGGTTTCAAAAAAAATATGATAGTAAAAGATCAGGAAGTGCAAATGTAGCTGCTGGGCCAGATAGTGAAGAGATGTCTGCTTCTGCACAGTTGGCAGCCATGAGAGCAGAATATGAAAAGTTTGGGAAGATGATCAGTCAGCTGAGTGGTGTGACCTCTGCTTCCGACTCTTCAGGAAATTCTACTACTTCAGCATTTGCTCATTCAGGTATAAGGGCTTCTGCTAATCATGCTACCTCTTCAGGTAATCTCAAGATCCCTTGGATTATTGACTCAGGTGCTTCTGACCATATGACCAATCTGTCTACCTTGTTTGTTTCATATGACTTACTTCCTGGACGTGATAAAATCACTTTAGCTGATGGTTCACTTGCCCCTATCTCTGGTAAGGGAACCATCAAGGCTACGAATTCCTTGTACCTACCTTCTGCCCTTCATGTACCTAAACTAAATACAAATTTGTTGTCTGTGAGCAGTTTAACCAAGTCACTAAACTGTTGTATAACCTTTTTTCCTTTCTACTGTGTTTTTCAGGATCTGGAGTCTCAGAAGGTGATTGGGAGTGGTCATGAGGCGAACGGAATATACCTGCTTGATGCTCCGGGACAATGCACTGATCATCTTGGGAATGTTGCTCTTGGATCTGTCTCTTCAGAGTTTGTCAGTCGGATTATGTTGTGTCATTGTTGTTTTGGTCATTTGTCTTTTTCAGCCTTGAGTCATCTATTCCCTGAACTGTTTAAGGGAATTAGTCTGTCCAGTCTTCATTGTGAGTCATGTGAATTGTCAAAGCATTGTAGAAGCAAGTATCCTTTGAGAAATAAAAGATCTTCTGTTCCTTTTAATATTGTGCATTCTGATGTGTGGGGGCCTTACCACTTACCCTCCATGGGTGGCTACAAATATTTTATCCTGTTTATTGTTGACTTTTCACGATTCACTTGAATATTCCTGATGAATTCCCATGATGAAGTTCCAAGACTTGTAAAACAATTCCATGAATTTGTTCTGACCCAATTTGATACCAGGATTAAAATTTTTAGATCGGACAATGCAAAAGAATACCTTGAGAAAAACCTATCATGCTATCTTTCTGACATGGGGGTTATTCATCAAAGCTCATGTGCTAGGACCCCAGAACAAAATGGGGTTGCTGAGAGGAAAAACAGGCATATTGTTGAGGTTGCAAGAAGTATCTTATTTGCCTCACATGTTCCTACTAGGTTTTGGGGTGATGTTGTACTTACTGCCATCCAGGGTTTTGGGGTTTAAGTCTCCCTTCACTCTTCTTCATTCGGACAAAGACCTTTTTCTTGTTCCTATTCGTGTCTTTGGCTGCACCTGTTATGTACATGTTCCAAGTGTCCAAAGGCATAAGTTTGAACCCATAGCCCAAAAGTGTATCTTCCTTGGTTATTCTCCCAAACAGAAGGGTTATTGCTGTTTTGATCCAAAGTCTGGCAATCGGTATGTCTCAATGGATGTCACCTTTGATGAGTTTTCCCCTTTTTATGGTTCCTCTCCAGAAGGACATTGTCCATAGGGGGAGGATTTGACACATGTGTTTGCTCTTCCTCTTCCTGTCCCTGTTGAGTCCCTTGATGTGTTTGCTTCTCCCTCAAATGAATCAAGGTTGGATCAGTCGTTCCATTCTCCTTGTCCCGATACCCTACCTCCTCGTCCTATCCTCAATCCCAAGGTGTATCAAAGGCAAAGATCCAGAAATGTGCAGGTTGTTTCTCCTACAACACATGAGCCTCCTACACTTCCAGTCACAGAAGAGACAATAGATATTGGTTCAGCACCTTGGGATTCATCCTTCCCTAACCTTGATATTCCCATTGCTGTTAGAAAAGGCAAACGGAAGTGCACTGCACACTGCATTTCTAAGCACCTTTCTTACAGTTTTCTTTCACTTTCATATTTTGCCTATCTCTCTTCTGCTTCTCATCCTATTCGCAGGTCTGTGTCAGAAGCTCTTAAGATTCCAGAATGGAGGTATGCTATGAAATCTGAAATAGATGCCCTACACAAGAGTGACACATGGGAAGTGGTGGATTTGCCTGAAGGGAAGGATCCTGTTGGTTGCAAGTGGGTCTTTACTTTCAAATACAGAGCTGATGGCACCATTGAAAGGTACAAGGCCAGGTTGGTTGCAAAAGGCTATACATAGACATATGGGATTGATGATTTAGAGACTTTTGCACCTGTTGCCAAGATGACATCTGTGAGGGTTCTTCTATCTTTAGCTGCTCATTTTGACTGGCCCCTTTATCAATTGGATGTGAAGAATGCATTTCTGAATGGTGAATTACATGAGGAGGTTTACATGTCTCTTCCTCCAGGGATGTATGGAACTGATATAAAAGGGAAGGTATGCAGGCTGAAGAAATCTCTTTATGGACTAAAACAGTCCCCTAGAGCATGGTTTGAGAGATTTAGAACAGCACTTGTTAACTTTGGTTATGTGCAGACACAGTCCAATCATACTCTTTTTGTGAAGAGGAGTGGACCTCTGGCAGTATACCTCATTGTGTATGTAGATGATATTGTAGTGACGGATAATGATGCCTCAAGAATTCATGATCTAAAATCTTTTCTCCATACAGAGTTTGAGATTAAAGATTTGGGGGAATTGAGATACTTTCTTGGCATAGAAGTGGCTCGATCCAAGGATGGGATTCTTATCTCCCAAAGGAAGTATGTTCTTGACTTGCTCTCTGAAACTGGAAAGATGGGTGCTAGACCAGCTGCTACTCCTATTGATATGAGTCATAAACTCTCAGCCTCAGAAGGGACATTGTTAGAAGACAAATGAATCTTTCTGAGACTTCTTGGGAAACTTTTGTATCTATGCATGACTCGGCTAGATATTGCATATGCAGTCAGTTGCATTAGCCAATTCATGCATGCTCCTCGAGACACTCATTTGGCAGCTGCAGAGAGAATCCTATGTTATTTGAAGGGCTCCCAAGGAAAGGGTATTCTGTTTGCCAAGCATGGTCATATGAAACTTGAAGCTTACACCGATGCTGACTGGGCCGGGAACATTGATGACAGAAGATCTACCTTTGGGTATTGCAGCTTGGTAGCTAGTAATGTTGTTTCTTGGAGAAGCAAGAAACAATCGGTTGTTGCTCGGTCTTCTGCTGAAGTAGAATACAGGGCCATGACACATGGGGTTTCTGAATTTTTATGGCTAAAATCTTTGATGGAAGAACTTGGAGTTGAATATGACAAGCCAATGATGTTGTACTGTGATAATCAGGCTGCCATCAACATTGCTCACAACCTAGTGCAACATGATAGAACCAAGCATATTGAAGTTGATCGACACTTCATTAGGGAAAGGGTCTCTTCGGGTGAAGTGTTTCTTCCTTTCTGATACATAAGCATAGAGGAATCTTGCTGCCAAGAGTCTGGTATAACTAAAATATCAAAATAAAGTGGTTCAATTTAATTTCTGATTTGCATTTTTGTTATACATCCAATATATTATTCCTCAAGTGATAAGATGCATTCCGTTACTTTTGCTTGAACCTGTGTTTACTGCTTAACTCTTCATATGATAATGTATTTGGAAGGAAGGATGCTGTGGATCCTTTATTGCTGTTCCTGACTTGGCTTTGTTACTTCTAGTCGACAAACAGGTGCACTCAATCGAATAATTGACCGTGGTAGCCGTGCAATAAACTTTATTCTTTCATCAATGGTGTTTAATATTGTACCCACTATTTTGGAGGTACAATTCTATTGGCTTGCTTATTCTTATACTTGATCAAACTTCTACGTCTTTAATTTTATTTGTATGGTAGGTGGTGGAATGAGGAGGTTCAAAAAATAATAAAAAAAGCATATTATAAAGTTAGGCAAAAGACTAAAAATATAGAAAACTTGGAAAAGTATAAGAAAAGGAAATCAGAAAGAAAGTTAGTGAAGCTATATTTAAGACATGTGATGAACTTCTCTCATAAATTAGACGATAAAGGAGAAAATAGAATTTATAAATCTGCAAAAATGAGAGAAAGAAAAAGCAGAGATTTGATTCATGTTAGATGCGTCAAGGAGGAAGATTAAAGCGTCTTGATAAAAATATGAGGAAATCAAGGGAAGCTTAGAAAAGCTATTTTGAAAAGTTGTTAAATGAAGAACATATGGAAAGTGCTAGTGGATGAAGGATTGACAACTTTACCATTACTAAAATCAATATGGGCTTTCAGTAAATTAGATTTTCTGAAGTGAAGGTGGCATTAAATAGGATGAAGAAGGGAAAGGCGTTAGGACTTGATAGTATCCCAAATTCCCAATTAAAGTTTTGAAAGGTATGGGAGAAGTAAGCCTATTAGTTACCACAAAAGAGAAGTATGCCAATTATGGCTAACTGAGCTTTTTTTTGATAGTAAAAGAAAAAAATTTATTGAAGAAAAGAAAACGGATTAAATTTATCGAAAAAAAGAAAACGGATTACAAGCTAATGGGGTGTCAAGGTAACACCCAAGAACAGGAAAAAACTCAACCAAAGAAATTATCAAAATTACAATCTTAGAATTCAAGCACTTCCTGAAACTTCTCCCAAATCTACTCCATTGACTTGTGCAAATTCTGGAAGGATCAACATCCAATCTACAATTGATTTGCCAATGACTGCCACCAGCCTCTCAATGCTCGAAGATTTCTTCTCAAATAGCCTTCTGTTTCTTTCTTTCCAGATAATCCAACATACCGCAGAAGTTTGATTAGGTGTTATCTTAACACCTGTATTGGTGCTTGTAAGCTGCTTTTTTGTTTTCTTAATGAAATTTTCTTTTACTTACCAAAAAAATCCAACATACCGCAAAAGGGATGCAGCTCCACATGATTCTAGCCTTCTTGCTACCACTAAACTTTGGCCATGAAGAGAAAATTTCTGCAGGAGAACTTGCCTGAAATACTTTCACACCAAACAATGGAGAATAAAATTTCCATATGAAACCAGCAACCTTGCAAGAATAAAATAAGTGGTAGACTGTCTCTTCTTGCTCTTCTGACATATAGCAGAAACTAGCCAAGCTGAAACCCCTTCTTTTCAAGCTAACTAAACTATTTTAGGCTGAATAGCATTATTTCCTTTGTAATGCATATCTGTACATACCATACCTTTTCCCTAATTAATGAAATTGAAAGTTAACGATAAAAAAGGCCTGGTGCTATCCGTAGAGGAATGAAAGATCAGCACTGTGAAGAGATTTAAGATCTCTAAGAGTGGCTGTTTGATTCATGTTGTGCATATTTTCCTTGGCTTAAATTGGGTCTCTGGGGTGGTGGCCCTTGTAGGATCTTTAAGAAGGTTTACAAGAGAATGGGATTTAAAGGATATTTTTGTCCCTCAAAGTTGTCTGGTGAGTGGTGACATCTGGCATGTAGCTGCACTGCTGCAGCGAAGAAGTTGGATTGGAAATGTAAGGAAGCCTCACCACCGTTTTCTGTTGTAGAGGTTTTTAGTGTTGAGTTCAGGCGAGAGCTCTTGGCTATTCAGAGTGAGTTGATTCACTTTGTGGAGGAAGGAAAATTTTGTTGACCTTTGATTTTGGCAGTTGCTCTAGTAAGGAAAATGGTAGGTGATAAGGAATAAGTGGACGTAGAGAATCTACATAAATCACTGTTGCATGATAAAAGAATGTCTAAATGCATTAATAACCTTCACACCTAACTTTTACTTCATGTAGTCTCTGGCCTGGTCATTTTTGACACTGTATTCATGTCATTTATGGCCACTTGAGTAGGTATAGGAGGAGGAATTATTTCATAAAAATCTATCTAGAATCATTACAACAATGCTTGACCAAGTGAAACTACACGTGATGAGGCAACTCTGTTTTGCCTATTCCTAAATACAATGCATTGTGTGTATTGTATTGTAACGAGATGAGAACACAGAATGAGAATATTTTAGTCTCCTGTTACTGAATGAGATAGATGAGAATGCATAATGCAGAGTTGCAGACTACAAGAGACATCATCCTTATAGTAGTTTCTTGAATAGAGTAGTTTCTTGAATAGATACTGATGATATATTGAACATTATGAGATGAGAACATAAATAATACCAATTATTTCAAGTACCATGTACCATCTAATTCCAACTTCAAACTACCTCATGAAGAGAAAAGTGCAAATGGTTCAACTACAAAACTCATCCGATTCTAATTCAGTCCATGTTACAGAAGATTAATATGCACCAGAAATTCAGATCAATTAAGAGATTAGAATCAGAATCAGGACGAATTGCCACTTCTTTAACAGTAGTAATCTCCTACACTGGTTTCGTGGAAATACATCAAATGATTCAACTATGTATCTAATAGAATTAGTTCAAATATTTTTCAACAAAAATCTTATCAGAAATCTGCCATGGATACTGACTTTTGATGATAGAGGAATTTGCTGATTTCTCTCTACCAAGAATGATCAATAATCAATATTGAAGAAATAGAGATTTTGGAAAACAGTAAACTCATCAATTAAGGGAACCCAGATCAGTTTCTATGTCAGAATAAGTGAGAAAATAATCATATTTAACAGAAAAAAGAGGAAACTCAGATCAATTTCTATGAGCAGATTTAAGGGAGCAAATGAACAGATCAAAGACTTAAAAGAAGGAAAACCTAAGTCACTTGCCGGAGGCTGACCATGGTCATCAGAAACCATGGCAGCCACGGTGGTGATGCCTCTCTTTTGGTTGTGCTTGGATCTCTAAAAATGAAAATAAAAATACATGAATATAGTTGAGAGATCTATGAAAATCCTGGATCTGGTGGTTACTTTCACAATGGTTGAGAAGCACCAATCGGTTGACCGTTTGAGCTATGTTTGGCTGTCAAGTAGTAAGATGACCTCACCTTTTTTCTCTGTCCACTTCCCTTCTCACTGGGGTCACATTGGTTTTGTATGACCCTGTGTCCTGGCTTTTGATGAAACTTGTCCATTAGTTTCTTGGTCCATCCCATGTTTACTTGCTAAAAAACACTGGAAAATGGAATGTTTAAAGCATATCTCATATTTCTCAGCCATTTGTCAAGAAGAAAACAGACCCTAAAGGTGCAATCTGTCTTATCTATTTCAGATCTGAATCTCTTCTTCTCATAATTCAGATCCTTCATTCTCCCTCCTCTTCCCACCACGTTTATCCTAGTAGAACTCCTCATCTTACATTACTTATCTTGGGTGGGGTTGTATCAAAATGCTATCACTGAAACACCAAAGGTGTATTGGAGAAAAGATCAAATCCCTAAGAATTGTGCCACAAGAAATATCCCATTTGATTCATAAGCCACTTCTTTAATTGGAACTAGAAGGGGTAAGTGTAAGGAAGATCCTTGTCAAACGGTTACTGATAGTCAAAGCCACAATGGACTCATGACCCTCAACCATCTTCTAAAGCCAAGATCCTAGGTGATGATACCTGAAGAAGTAATGTATGTATGCTTGGAGATGGTTTTGAATTTTGGTTATGTAGTTAAGTTGGAGTAGATTCTTTGGAATTTGGAACAAAATGAGTCATTGCTCTACCAAAGTTACTCCAGAAACTTTATTTGCACAGAAAAACTAAGTCCATAGGAAGTGGGAAAACAAGTTTTTTTGAAGATAAATTAAAAAGAAATTTTATTGCTAAAAGGAAAAAACAATGCATCGTAACTAGGTGAAAAGATGTCACCCCCAGCAGATTACAGTAATGCGAGACCACAAAAAAGCAAAAACAACATTTCTATCAAAACAGATCTCAGCATTCCTTTTAAGAATTCAGAGAAGTCCAAAAGTCAGCTCCAAAGTATTTTTTCTGCAGTCCTTGAAACTCTGGAAGCAAAAGCACCCAACCAATAACTGTCGAACTAATAACAGCTACCATCTCTTCCATACTTTTCTTTTTCTCCTCAAAGATCCTTCTATTTCTTTCCTTCCATATTTCCCAGCAAACAGCAAAGGAAATACATGTATAGAGGATCATAACTTTAACTCCACCTCGGGTTCTTGGCCAACAACTAAAAATTTCAGTTGGATCTGCCAAAGGGCTCCTGTCCACCTTGAAAAACTTGAAGAAATAGGACCAAACTGGATATGAAAAGCTGCAATGAAGCAAAATGTGAGACACATCTTCCTCACCAGCACAACACAGCACACATATACTTGAAAACTGCAGACCTCTGAGCTTTAGGTTATCCTGGGTTAGAATGCAACCTCTCACAATCAACCAAGCAAATGCTTCAGCCCTTGGTACAGGCTTACCCCAAACATCCCTAACTGGATCAGCCTCCACCAAGTTCATTTGATCATTTTTATTTGATGAATAAATTTTTATTCTGCTGATTGACAATAAGAAAGGTTTGAGTATTAACACAAACTTTTCAGATATCTATGGTGTCAGGTATTCTGGCATACAAGTTTGGGTCATCTTTTGCATGGATTACATCTTTATCCGTTGCTGCATATGTTATTTTTACCCTAACTGTGACACAGGTAAGCGTTCAATACTACCTCATAACATTGGAGTTTAATTTAATTAGTAAATCTATTATCTTTCAGAATAGAATAGGGTCCTTGCTACTAGTCTTTTTTCTTTTTTTTTTTTTTATGTAGACTAAGGATCAACTGGGTTTTATTCTTCTTCTTCTATTTCTGTAAAGTATGGGATCAGGGTTATCATTTTTGCTAAAGGTTTTTGTTGTCCTTCATAGTGGAGGACTAAGTTTAGGCAGGTCATGAATAAAGCTGATAATGATGCAAGCACAAGAGCAATAGATTCACTTATAAATTATGAGGTGAGCGAGGCGGTACCTTTGTCTGTATTTACTGTTTCATGTTATATGCCTTTCTTTCTATTATATCAAATTTGTTGTTTCTTCTTTATGAATATGATTCTTATTCATCATGCACTGTTTTTTTTTTTTTTTTTTTTTTGTTTTCAGACTGTCAAATATTTCAACAATGAGGCTTTTGAAGCTGAGAAGTATGATGAATTTTTAAAGAGTAAGTTTTGATGATATTGGACCTCTTGTCTACGTCATCTACTGCTATTCTTTTTTTGAATCCTGAAAGGTTTTATTTTCCTTGCATTAGTGCTAGTTCATCTTGGTCTGAAATTGGATCATGTTTTTGTTATTCATATTACTGAATATTCGGATTTAATTTCCACGGACAAAATTCTGTCACTTTGGCAATCTTTAACAAAATGACAGAGCTGTAGCACGATATTTGTATTATTTTTATAACTATGTTTACTCATATGGTAATGCTATTCTTCAGGGTATGAGGATGCTTCTTTAAAAACTCAAAGTAGCCTTGCTCTCTTGAACTTCGGCCAAAATGTGATATTTAGCATGGCTCTATCAACGGCAATGGTGTTATGCTCACATGGAATTGTGAATGGCATGATGACTGTTGGTGATTTGGTAATGCTCACTCATTTCACTCCTAGCTCTTTCAGAATTTATCGCAGGATACTTTTTTTTTTGTGTTTTAACAATGATTGTGAGAATTAAATCATAATTTTGGAATGCACAGGTTATGGTAAATGGACTTCTCTTCCAGTTATCTCTTCCTCTCAACTTCCTTGGGAGTGTGTACCGAGAGACCAGACAGAGTCTTATTGACATGAAATCATTGTTTCAATTACTTGAGGTGCTTTTTATTCTTTCCCCTGAAGTAAACTTGTAATTACATTTTGTCCCTTCTAGTGTCTGCATTTTCATCACTAGCAAGGATTTATAGTTTGATTTCAAAAAACTCCCCTGATAGTTTTAATTACAGCCTCTTGATCATGGAAATTGACTACAAAAAATGGTCATACAAGAAACTACAAAAAATAGGGGCACATTTCGTTTTCTTCCATAAAACATATCTGTTTTTACTTTTCTAATATAACTTCAGTGCAACTTCATCAACCATTTCTGAGGAAACTATAATTTTTTTTTTTTTTTATATATATGGGAAACAAATATAATTAGCCTAAAAGGTACTTCAACTTGATGCCATGTTGTGATCTTGCTACTTCAATGCCTGAGGAGTACTTCAACTTGACAGGATCTTTTGTCTAAAAATTTTTTTGCAAGAACCTTTTCTATCTTTCCTATTCCTTGAGTATCACTCCTTGTGATGACAATATCATATTATCATCAGCATACACCACTAGAAGAATCTTTTTTGTTGCTGAATCATGATTGAAGATAGAATGATCAACATTGTGTTGTTAGATCCCAAATTTTTCTCCACTTCACTAAATCAGCCAAACCAAGTTTGTAGAAATTACTTCAACCCATAAATTTCTGTCCATAGTGTACCCACTTTATCAGCCTCCCCATGAGCGATAAAACTGGTGGTTGCTCCATTTAATTGTCTTCATGTAGATCACCATGAAGAAGGGCATTTTTGATATCAAGCTAGTGGAGTGGTGAATCTACATAGTTTCAAGAGATAAGTACACATATTGAACTAATCTTTGCAATTGGAGAGAATGCCTGAAAATAATCTACCCCATATTTCTAAATGTATCCCTTGGCAACTAGTCTTTAAGGTGTTCTACACTTCCATCTGCAAGAATTGAGTGTATAACCCAGTGGTTTAAAAAGTGCGCTTGGACGCATAAGCGAGGTGCTTGTTACAAAGGGGCTTGTAACAAGGGGCTTGTTAGGCACATTTCATCTTGGCAACAATTTCTAAATGTCTGCTTTTAGGGTTTGCATCTTGCCTAAGAATGAAATATGTTTATAGAATTAGGCACATTTCAAGGGGCTTGTTACAAAGGTGGATCATAGAAATAGGAATGAAATATGTTTACCATCATATTATTTATTTGAAATAATATAGTTAGGAAAGAAATAAGCAAATTTGAAACGCTGACATGTTTGAATATGTTATATATGCTAATTTATCAAAAATATGTTATATATATGCAATGTTTGATTTTATAGTTTGCATTTTCACTTTGAATATGTTTTGTATGCTATGGTTATGTATTTTAATTTGAGTTAATGAGATTTTTAAATTATTTAGTTTAAAATTAAAGTTTGCATTTTTTATTAATACTGTTTTTTATATTTTCTTAATTTATTTTGAGTTTATTTTGGCTTTTTTTTTTTTTTTAATTTGTGCCTTGCTTCAAAGAAGGGAAACAAGTTCCTGGGTACTATTGTCTACTAGAGAATATAGTTCCTCCTTTGCTTTCTTCCAACTAGGTGAGCCTGGATCTCCTTGAATAGTCATAGGAATAGAAATAGAGGATAACAATGTGACTAACTATTTATAGGATGGGGATGAATGTTCAACAGATGTAAAACTAGAGATAAAATGATTAGTGCAAGTTCTTTTACCTTTCATTGATGGAATTGGAAGGTCTAAACTTGAAACTGGAAATGGATCTGTTAACAGTTTATAACTTTTCTTTTAAAAGATAAATCCATGTCTTTCTTGAGTAATCATGAATGGAGATTACAAAATACTTGAAACCATTGTAGGACTCAACTTTAATAGGACCCCAAATATTTGAATGAACAAAAGAAAAAGGACTTAAGACTCTAATAAATAATAACAACTCTAGGACTCAAAGACACTTGATAGTGTTTACCTAGTTGATATGTCTCAACTCCAAGGAAGAGACATGACTCAAGGATGGAACCAACAACTCCAACATTTGAAGAGAAGTATGACCAAGTTTGCAATGGCACTAGAACCACTAGAAGGGTGCGAAAGAGGATTGAAGTGCCACTTTTGGTCCTTCACCTTAGAGATCATACAACCCATCAACTTCATGCTCTCTCCATCAATCTTCATTTCCATCTTGTATCTTGAAAAACATGGGGGGGGGATGTGATTGAACAGTTAGACTTGGTTAATATACAGACATGAGATTGAAAGGAAGCTTAGGAACATAAAGAATGGATGATAGAGAAGGAGTCAAGGGCCATCTCAATCCAGTTAAAAGAGTTTGTGCCTTGGTGAAAAAAAAGTCTTTTGTTGGGAGGTTAATCATGGTAGAGTAGTACTTTGGATAACATACAAAAGAAGAAACCTTGTTTGTGCTTATCCCCAGACTGGTGTGTACAATGTGTAAAGTGCAGAATGAGGACTATTACCACTTTCTGCTATCTTGCTCTTTTACTGCAGATATTTGGATTTTGGTGTAGGTGGAACTTGCTTTCCAATGAAGAGAGGAAAACTGATGTGGAAATGTAGAGCAACTATGGTATGGACTACTTGGGAAGAACTGAATGCCAGCATTTTCCAAGAAAAAGAAAGGAGTCCTGAGGAAGTTAAGGAGAGTATCTTAACAAGGACCATCTCTTGGCTGAAAACTTCTTATTTGTTTGTGGATTACTCCTATTATGATATTTGAAGGGGTTGGGCAGCTGTGGCATCCACAGCCTCTAAGAATACTAGAATACAAGCAAGGTGGACACCTCCTCCAGAAGGGGTTGTAAAGCTGAATTTTGATGGTAGTAGCCAAGGCAACCCAGGGCCCTAAGGCATTGGAGGGGTTTTGACAGACATGGACAGCAACATTATCTCTTTATTCTCAGGTCCAGTGGGAGTTGGAGACTCAACAAGGGCTGAAATACTAGCAGCTGTACAAGGCCTACAGATTGCTAACCAACTTTGGGTGGAGAGCTTACTATTAGGAGACTCCAAGGTGGTAGTGGGTTGGCTGCTGAATCCGATTTGGAGGTGTTGAAGAATGCTTGAGGTTCAAGCAAAACCCATTTAGTGCATGTTATTAAAATTTTATGTCATTTAAAAAAGGTCTGGTTGGGACAGGCCATAAAAACAAATATGAAAGAGTTTATAAGAAAAAGGAAGAAAAAATTTGAACAAAGTAGTTCTTCAGGGGTGGGTTCACGGGTCTCAAGTGTCCATAAGTTTGGAGTTCTCGTTACTGGTCGCACCTGAGGAGGATCAAGAGATAAACGAAGGGCCAAAGGAGAAGGAAAAGGATGGTGGAAAAGAAGAGAAGAGAGATGGTGAGGTTTCATTAGAAAAAAAAAAAAGGTGGACAAGATAGGAAGTGTGGGGGTTGAGAATTTGGTTGATAGGAATGTAAAGGTTGGCAAGAGCTTAGGTATGTTCTTTTGCATCAGAGAGGCATTTGTTAGAAGAGCTTTTGAAGAATTTGAAAGGAGCAAGAAGGAAGAGAGGATGAAGAAGTCCAAAGTAGGGTAAGGAGGAGAGATGTGGAATGATGAACAAGACAGGCAAGAATAGGTGGATAAAGTGGAGGATTTATGATGTTTTTGAGAAAGGGGGGATTTATGGTTGTCAGCGAATTCAGAATCAAGCAACGAATGAAGAGGTGTGACAGGTGTCTAATTCTCAATAGAAGTTTGTCTTGGTTGTGGTTGTAAGGTGTTGTCTTAGAGCCAATGGGTAAGAGATTAAATTATTAGATCTCTCCCAGTTGGCTGCTTTATATATACTTATCAAACTATTGCAAATTACACTTCTGCCCCTAATTAAGTATGGCTCCCTAATATGCTTAGGAAGGAAGGCATAGAGTTTTTTTTTTTTTTTTTAAGGTTATTGCTATTTTGGTTACATTTACACATTGTATTGCTATTGAGAGTTAAATGCCTTCTGTCCTTCAATCAATTTAATTTTTATTCTATGTCTAACTTGTATCCTGTTCCAATGGTTTATCATAGTTTATATTTATCTCTTAATGTTCTCTTTAAGTTCTTTTGATGAATTCTGTAGGAGAGGCCTGAAATTGGAGTTAGACCTGATGCAAAACCACTAACATTGAGAGGAGGAAGCATTGAATTTGAAAATGTACACTTCGGGTAGAAACCGACCTTTCTTTATTTGGTTAATTATTTATTTATCAGGAAGTACCTTGTTGTGAATGTTTGGCTGTATGACATATTGTTGAACTACTTAGGTATGCTTTTCGCACCATTGTCAAGGAGTCTAGGCGATTCTTGATAATAGTGGATTGACTAGTTGCCTAGTTGTCTAGGTGATAGACCTTTACAAAGAAAAAACTGTCCTTGGTGTTTGATTGAACTTTTGATCCATCAACATACCCACAGAATTTGACTTTTCCCTTGAACAATGAAAGTGAAATATCCACATTGAGTAGTTTGTTCTATCAAGGTTCAGTAAAAATACTTCCCCTTTCTCTAAATCTATCATATCAAATCTTAAAGTGTACATAGATGTGTAAACACTTGAGCAGTAGTTTTATATGTAAAACCAACAGAAAGGTCTAACTGGCATCCCATATAGCCCACATTTCTTGGGCTTCTTGTCCAGATCCAAAACAAATATAAAAAAAACTGAGTTAATGGTGATAAAAGGGACTGGAAAAATGATCTAAAATGTAAGGGGAAATGGCCAGATTCGAAGTTAATCCCCCTAAACAATGATTAGCAATTTTCTGCCATCCAAAAATATTTGAAACCAGATCAGATTTTGGACTGATCAAAACAGCCCCCAAACCCAGAAAGTTCAGAAAAAAAAATGCAATAATCACCAAAAGATGTACTCTTCCAAATATTGAAACCAGGTTGAATTAAAAGAAAACAAAAAAGAAAAATAGCCCCAAAAAATCTAGAGGCATCTTTTTGAATGGCCCTATGCGACCTTTGGTTATCAACTTACCACTGGAAGGAAACCCTGGATCATCTAGTTTTGGAACCCTGTCCTGAACAAGTTTTTCAAAAAGTTGGCTATATGAAAGAGGAATTATTTCTTCTCTGGAGGAATAATAACCCTAATAATGTCCACCCTTGCTAACTTACTGGCTTACTTTCTCTTAATGTTTAGATTGCTAGTGCCAAATTGCCAATAGCTGGAGAAATTAATCAGATAATTTCTTTGGGAACTTGGGGATTCTAAAAGAGATCACTTAATAAAATGGAGCACTATGGGAAAAAATAAGAGGGAAGGTGGATTAGGTAGACTATAGCTTATAAACTATGCTATGCTTGGGAAATGGTAGGGGTGCAATTTGACTGGCTGGGTTGGGTTGACGGTCAACCCTGGTCCAATCTTAAGATCAAACCTCAGGTTTAGGCCTGGTCCAACATGGGGTCAAGGTTGAATTTACTAAACTAGGTCCAACCAGGGCTTGCAATATCAATGAGATTTAGCGGTGTTTCTCTAAAATCTATCTCCCCATTTTGCTAGGTAGTGACATGAAATTTTTTTGAGAATCTTTTTTTCCTTATCTGATATTTTGCTGATATGTTGGTGATATTTCAAATTTTGTTGATAGATTATGCATTTATGGTTTAAAAATTTTATGATATTTCATTAAAATCATGATATTTTTTTAAGTGTTTTCCCAAAGAAATCAATGGAGAATTGGTTATTGGATGATTGGCTTACTATTTTGATATGGTTCACTTACTAAGTTACTATAGTTCAAAATAAAAAGAAAAATGCACACAACTATAATAGCAGATTCTCAATCTCATGAAAACATATAATAACAAAAAAGACAAAAGTCAAAATGGCAAGTAAATGACATGAAATGAAGAGAAGATGGCTAAAAGACTAAAAGGGAGACAAAGAGAAACATGCCCATTAAGTCTCTTAATATAATCTTATTTTATTTATATAGTTGTTTGCTATGGTTTTTTGAACCTTAAATGTGCTATCATACTTCTAACAATACCTTGACGGTTTATTATTAACCTATTCCTATTCCATGTTTCTAGAAAGTTTCCTCAAATTTTCTTAGATTTTCCAAATATCATAGGGAAAATTCTCAAAATTTCGACATCTCTATATGGCAAAATGTCCATTGATATTAAAATTGTGAACCATGGGTGCAACTAGAGCTAACCCAACGCAACTTGGGCTAGGCTTGGGCTGGCCTGGGTTGGTTGGTTGGATTTGAAGGGATTTTTGAATGCATATATGTGTACATGTTTCTGAATGGGTTTAGTTTTGGCTAATCATATACATATTGTAAATAACTAGATATTATTATAATCAAGCCCAAAACAGTCTCCTTAAAGAAAAAATGTACATAGGGAACTATCACTGAATAAGACATCCCTGTGAACACCAGCTTTTGCTAGGCCATCCGCTTCAGTGTTTAGCTCCCTGGGGATCCACCCCAGCTGTGCATTTAGGTTGAGAAGGATATCCCTTGCTTCAGTCAAAAACTGTGCTAACGCCCATGGCCCACTGCCATGATCAGCTAGACACCTGATTGTCTTTGCTGAATCTCCTTTTATGGTGATGTTCTGAAAACCCAGACCTCTTGCTATCCTGATTCCAGTTAGAGCTGCCATAGTTTCAGCCTTTGTTGAAGAGGCTATCCCTATTGGTCCATTGAAAGCCCAAATAACTGTACCATCTCCTCTTCTGAAAATTCCACCGATTCCTGCTTTACCTGGGTTTCCAAATGCGCTTCCATCAAAGTACAAGGTTATCTCCCCTTCCGTCACAGGAGAATGTGGGGAAGAGAGGATTAAGGATTGGTGTTGGAGAACAGAAATTCTGCAGCATTTCTTTGGAGGTCAGAAAAAGGAACCCCTTTAAAGTTCTCTGAGCTGGCGGTCCAAACGGAGATTCTATGGGAGATGATAGACAATCTCCTCGAAGTTCCTTTCTCTATTGTTGAAGATTCGGTTGTTTCTTTCTTCCCAAATTCTCCATAGGATGGCATGTACTATGGAAATCCAAAGGATCCTTCCTCTTTTGCTTAAACTTCTTGCTGCCCATTGTCTGAGACAGTCTATCACATTTTCAGGGAAAGCCCAACTAAAATTAAAAAGGTTGAGGAAGAAACTCCAGAATTTTCTGGTTTCCTCACAGTGGATCATAATGTGATTGGCTGATTCCCTGGCTTTTAAACACAAACAGAAAGCATGAGGGGATAGACAGGACCTTCCTTGGTTCTTTTTCTGGAGAAGATCCATAGTGCTGATCTTCTTCAGACTGGCTTCCCATGCAAAAAAACAAACTCTGGAGGGAATGCGTGTGCACCAGACTGTCTTAAACGGGAAAAGATGAGATACCTAATTCTTCTTGATTAGAGTCCTGAAGAAAGATTTGGTTGAGAACTTACCTGCTGGGTGTAGGGTCTAGACTCGAGTGTCAGGGGTGTTTGGGGAAAGGTACACTTCTATGAGAGTGTAAAGGAATCTAGATATTTCCTCAAGCTCATTTTCTCTCAAAGGTCTTCTAATGTCTAGGTTCCAGTTGAACTGGGAGAGATGAGAGGATAGGACAAGGGAGATGGGAGCTTCTTTATTTTGGGTAAGGCTATAGAGACGAGGAAAAGATTCAGCCATAGTAGAGTCACCCCACCAAACATCAGTCCATAATTTTATTTTATCCCCATTTCCCACTTTGTACCTGATAAAGGAAATGAAATTTTGGTAGGTCAAGAGTATACCTTTCCAAGGGTTTATGTCCTTGATCCGATTCAAGTGCAGCCTGCAATCCCAACTGTTTGCATGTTTCCCGTACTTGCTGCTGATGACCTCAGTCCAAAGGGCATCTGGTTCATGAGGGAATCTCCACAGCCATTTACTCAGAAGAGCTGTGTTTTTTCTCTCAAATGACCTATTCCCAAATCACTTTCCTCCTTAGAGTTGCACACTTGGGACCAATTCACAAGATGGGATCCCTTTTCCCCACTTCCCTCCCACAGAAAATTTCTTTGAAGTCTTTCCAGCTGATTGACAAATTTGGTTGGCATTCGAAAGGATGAGAGGTAGTATGTGGGCAGATTTGTCAAAGAGGCTTTGATTAGGGTGAGTCTCCCAAAAGCTTTGTGTCTTCGGGTTTCCTCCAAGAGGCATTCCAAGATAATAGAAAGGGAGGCTTCCAACTTTTTAGCCAAGAATTTCCTTGAAATTGTTTAGGGATTGGGAATTTGCTATATTCAGCCCTGCAATACTGCTCTTAGAAAAGTCAACTTGAAGCCCCGAAATCCATTCAAAACAGATTATGATCCTTTTCAAGTTGACAACATTGTCTTCTTTGGCCTCTAAAAACATCATAATGTCGTCTGCAAATTGAAGGTGTGTCATCTGAATTGAATTTCTTCCAACTTCAAAGTCCCTCACCAACCCTAACAGATCTGCCTTCTTCACCAGTTGGCTGAAAATTTCCATTATAAGAGTGAAAAATAAGGGGGAAAGGGGGCATCCTTGCCTTAAACCCCTACTAACCTTGAAGTAGCCTTTAGGTTGTCCATTGGTTAGAACTGAGAACCACGTGGATTTAACACATCCCCCCATCCACTGAATCCATTTTCTTCCAAACCCCATTAGCCTAAGGGTTTCTAATAGACATTCCCAATCCACTTTGTCGTATGCTTTCTCCAAGTCTAGCTTCACAATCATCCCCGGCTTGCCATTCATTTTCCTCTCTTCCACCCATTCGTTTGCTATCAGAATGCTATCAACAATTTGCCTTCCTTTTACAAATGCAAATTGGTTAGGCGAGATGATCTCACCTAGAACTTCCTTCAATCTCCTAGCCAACGCCTTAGCTAGATATTTGTAAACACTTCCCACTAAACTGATTGGTCTAAAATCTTTCACTTTAGGAGTTTCTTGCTTTTTTGGGATCAAACATATGAAGTTGGAGTTATTTCCCTTATTCACTATGGCCGAGTGGTAAAAATCTTTAAAGACCTCTAGCAGATCTTGTTTTATGGTATTCCAGCAAATCTGATAAAAGAAAAGAGGGAATCCGTCTGGCCCTGGTGCCCTGTCTCCGTCCATATTGAAGACTGCTTCTATCACTTCTTGTTCTTGAAATTCCCTTACTAACCAGATTTTACTTGTCTTTGAAACTTTTGAGCCTTCCCAAGAGCTTTGATGAGAGTTTCTACTTTCAGTCTTTGAAAAAACTTACCAAGGCTTCAGAGATTTCTTCGGGATCCTCCGTCTCTCTTTGCTCGATTTTTATTTTTGAGATGTGATTCCTTTTCCTCCTTCCAGAAGCATATATGTGAAAGAATCTGGAATTTTTATCTCCTTCTTTCAGCCATTTGATCCTTAATCTTTGTCTCCAATACACTTCTTCGTGCCTTACCACCTTCTCCCATTCTTGCCTTAAAGTGTTTCTCCTTCTTCTGCCACTCTCCTCTAACTGGCCGGTTTGCTCCTTTTGGTCCAGGTCTGCTAATTCTGATAATAGGAGAGATTTCTCTTCCTTTAGAGCTTTAAATTCCTCTTTCCCCCACCTTTTTATATTCCTTTTTACATACTTTAGCTTTTCCAAAAATCTGTGACTTGGCCAGCCTTCCACTTTGCATTCCTCCCACCAGGTTGCCACCTTCTTGGAAAAATCTTTGTGCTCAGTCCAGACTTTTTCCAATCTGAAAGTGGTTTTTCCCTGAAGCTTCAAATTTGTGGTGAGAGCAATTGGCCAATGGTCAGAGATGCATCGGGGCCTGATCTCTTGAAAGGTCAAAGGGTATAGATCTTCCCATTCTGGGGAGATTAAAAATCTGTCTAGTCTGCACCTTAAAGCATTCTCCTGCATGTTGGACCAGGTGAAATTATCATTTCTTCAGGGAAGGTCATGCAGCCTGTGTCTAGAAATAAAGTTGGAGAAGCCCTCATACTTCTGTTTACTCTTTTCCCGTTTGAGTGCTCATAACTGAATCTAGTGACGTTGAAATCCCCACCCACAACCCAGGGGATGTCTGCCTGTTCATGAAGGGAATCCAACTCCTCCCAAAACTGGTTCTTCCTCTTTGAGGGGGTGTTTGGACCATAAGTCGCAGTTAGGATCTAGGTAAAATCATCTTCCTTGTTATTGAACAGGACTGAAATCGTGAAATCACCTTTGTCTATTTCTACTCCGGATACTACGTCTTCTCTCCACATTATGATAATCCCTCCTGTGGTGCCTGTGGCCGGAAGGGCTGCCCAATTCCTGCCTTTTGTTCCCCAAATTGATATTACCAATCTCCTTTCCACGGATTCTTTTTTTGTTTCCTGCAAGAGGATTATGTCGGGATTCTCTCTTCTCAACTTGTCTTCACTATGCTTCTCTTTACATCACCATCCAACCCCCTTATGTTCCAGCTCAATATCTTCATTTGTTAACTCTAGCTGGCTTTCTATTACTTAATCTTCTATTCTCTTCCCCTTTGCTATCTGCATTCTGGTCCCTTATCCCCTATTGCAAACGCTTTAATTCCTTATTGATTCCCTTTCTTTTTCCTTTCTTTATACCGATTACTTCCTTGGACTCACTATCTTCCTTTGTGTTCTTTCTTTCCAAGCTCAAAATCCCACTGGTTCCGCTACAGTGAATTCCTAGTTCCCCTTCCATCTCTATGACTTCAGATATTTTCTGTTTCTCCTTTTCTTGGCTTGTTGTAGCTTTGGCCCCTGCTATGACCAACGAAGTTTCCTTTGGACCCGAACTACGATTGTGAAATCTAGGATTGTCCAACGGTTGAGATTGCTGGTCGCCTGAACCGGGATCACAAGTAAACAAATGGCTATAGTGAGATGAAGGAAAGCTACAATGAAGAAAAGAACAAGAACAATTGAGGTTTGAATAAGAACAAGGAAAGCCAGGGTTTGAATAAGAGCGAGATTTGGATGAGGTTGTGTTCAAAGAGAGCGGTGAAGTTCTTCCTTGTTCGTCCTCATGGCTTCTGTAAGTAGGCAACTGAATCCCATATTCTGGATCGACTAAACATACTTCTTCCAACAAGTCGACACACCCCCACTCCTTTCCCCCGTCTAGGAGAGCTTTGGCTCTGGATAGCGCCACTTCCTATGGATCAACCTCTGTTTCTGTCTTGTAGGTGCTTGAAACTTCATTTGAGCCCAACTCTTCTACTTCTTCCGACCAGCTTGACGATGGGTACTCGATTGTTGGTGACCGGAGCACTTCTTTCTGGCGAGATTTTGTGCTTGGGGGGGTTCAGGGAAGTCTCGTCCAGTGTATGTGGGAGTCGAACACAAGCTATGCGTGTGAATATCTTGGCATGTGCTAACTACTTGAGGTGGTTGTGTTCGGCTTGATACACGGCTAGGATTCCTAGTTAGATCAATATTATGCTGGCGTGGCTCATTCAAACCCGAAAGAGAACCCACTTTCTCTGAGCTAAGCCTTCAAGCTGAGGCTCCTTTTGAAATTTGAACAGGCTTCCTAATCCGGCTATTTAAGGTAAAATTTCTTGCTTCCTCTCTCTTTCTATTTCCCGATAGAGTAAAAGCCCGCCTATTCCTGACTCCGTCCATCCCTTTAGGTCTCGCCACATGTTTTCCTTCCTTTGCACGTAACCGGCCTGCCCCATCTCCTGGTTGGTCGGGGGCCGTAGAACTCACACGGGTTTGCGTACCGTTGCTCCGAGATGACGCAACGAGTTTGGTATTTGACTCGGTTGTCTTCTCCACTATGACTGAAGCAAAAAACCAGACGTTCCTATTGAGGATTGGTATTGAACGAGGGATAGAGTGTATTCCTCAGTTTTTCACCTTCAGACAAGCCTCCTTCAAATCAGTCAAGTTTTTTGTTTTTGGATCAACTTCTTCTAGTCCTCCGCACATACTTCCGATCAGCTCGAAGACTTCCTCCTTCCACAAATGAAATGGGAGTCCATGAATGGTGATCCATCCATCAAATAGTAAATCTGCGGGAATTGCATTTACAGTTGGCCACCAACGGTTTAGCTTCACCCAACTTCCGTACATGTAGAGACTCCCCATTCTAGCCCAAGCAAAAGCTAGGTCTTCAGAAGGAGTGAACCCCAGAACTTTGTTGCTAGAGAAAGGGTAAAGATGGATGTGGGTTGGAGAGTGGAGGTTTGCCGAGAGGCCGAGTTCGATTTCGTTCCAGCCCAATTCGTCAGTTTTGGTGCACGCAAAAGCATTTTTCCAAGAAGCAAAAGGTCTTTCTTGGGTGGCGATAGAGATATGGGCCGAACCTCCAGCCTTCACAACTCCACTCCGCCCAATCGTCAGTGACGGGAAAGCAGTCAGGGTTTCAGAGGCTGAAGGTCCAAGCTTAGGGATGAAAGAGTCTAACACCTCGCAAAAAATCTTCCAACCCGACTTCTTTTCTTCTTCCGGGATGCAAATTGACCTTTGTTTTTTGTTGAGTTCCCAAACACTTAAACGGATGTATCTACCCCAACGATTTTCACTTTGTTGAATTAATAACACCTTCCCCTTGTGAGCGTGTTTACGCTCTTTAACTAATCCCATTTGTGTGGAGATTACCTCTCGGAGGAAATCTCTCACCTAGGTCGTCTCCTCTACTTTTAGGGATATTCTCGTTCAACCTCCCTTACCTCTCTCTGTAAGCAATAAAAAATCATCTTGTTTGAAAGGTTTTGTGTTGAACTTAGGATTTTGAACCGATTTCTACTGACTTTCTCATCGTTGTAGTATTTAGGACTTGTTGTAGGTTTCCGGAGTTGACAATCTCTGACGATCACCCATGAACTTCTGCAATTACTGCTTTTCAAGAAGTGATTGATAAAATTGAGCAAAAGATTGCATTATTATAAAAAACTAGATATATTATATATATGTAATATACATGCCATAAATACATAGTAATACATATACATACATATATACATAATATACAGATTGGTGGGTTTGGATGGGCTTGGGTTGGGCTTGGGCTATCTGAGGCCTCAATCCAAGCCCAACTTGAGTTTGGGTTAAGCCTGGGTTTTCTAGCCTAGGTGATAAGCCTAATAAAAAAGAAAAAAAAAAAGAAAGAAAAGAAATGATGTAAAATGTTCTAACTTGTTTGTTTTGAGGTAGGATTCCAAATAGTTATTTTTGGGTAGCTTTGTTGTTAGTTTGGGCCCATGGGTATTTTCTTCATTTCATAATTTAGATTTTGGTTAGGGGTAGTTGGGTGCACACTTATTAGATTTTGGTCTATTTGGTGTTTTTGTAACAAAAGTTATCTTTTGTGTAAATATTTTAGTTGGCTTCTCCTGCAAGCCATTGAGTCTTATAGTAGAGAAGGGGCTATTTTTGTGGGGGTCTTTTTGATTCTTTCTTTCTTATTTGAGAAGCAACTCATCCCCAACTAGGGTTTTCAAGTACTTGGAGTTTCGGTTTTGAGAAATCGACCTATTTGGCACCTTCCAATCCCTCTAATGCTGTGTCCATGCAAGAGGCCAGCTTGACACCATTGTTACTAAGAATCCAACGTGTTTTTGTTGTTTTCAACTTTGTATTGTTGTACTCTTGAAGTGCTGCATATATCTTGCTTTTCTGTCCACATCAGTAGGCCTTTTTGGAGTAGTAAACTCAATCTCAACCTATGCAAGAGCTTGGGTTGGCTTGGTTTCAAGGTTTAGAGTATTGGAAATGCTAAGTGTATCAGAAAGACAAATTTAAGAGATGTATCGGGATACGCCTTGGATACACATGGATACGAACGAAAAATTAAGATACACAAAGAAACACTGTAGATAATCCAATAAATCATAAAAATACATCAATAACATTAAAAATACATAAATAACACCCTTTAGTGATCATTATGAAAAAAGATATAATAAACATTTGGGAACATAAGGGTATTCTCTAATAAGGTTATAACTACGAAATATAAGTCTAATAATTATTTAATGAAAAATTTCTGTAATTTTTTAAACAATGATTTATTTATTATTCAAACAATTATTTTATTTTTTATTCCAAAAGTTATAACAAAAATTAAAAAAAATGTAACAAAAAAATTACTCTATGGATGTGATAGATCGTCCATAGATTTACAACATAGTAAATATTATGGTTAGATCACACCAAAAAATAGAAAAATAAATATTTTTTATTCTAAAATTACAAAAAGTTTTAAAAATAAATATTTCACAAAAATGAATATTAAAAAAAAATAAATATTTTACAAAAAATAAATGAAATAAATATTCTACAAGAAATTTCACTAGATCTATGGATATGGTAGATCACCCATAGGTCTATGACACAAGGAGAGTACATCAATGTATATATGATTTTATATTTTTCTGAATTTTATATTTTTATTATTTTTATATTTTTCTGAATTTTCTTCAAAAACTTACGTAATATATTTAAAGTACAAAAAAATATAGGACTTTCAACGCAAGAAGAGTACATCGATGTATATAGAAGCATTTCCAAGCATCAAAACCAAAAAAAAAATGTAAACATTGTAACATATTATCAAATAAATTGAGAACACCTATTTTTGCAAATTTTGAAAAATTTAAAAAATCTTGGGTTTTGGAGGTTGTTTTTGGGGATTTTTTAAAGATCTTGCAACCCAAGAATGTGTAGGGATGGTTTGGTGAGTTTGGGAGACAAAGAAGGCTTTTGGATAGAGTTAGAAGCCTCTTTTTCAAAGGTTTTCAATTTGTTTTTCACTTACAGGAAAGTCGTACTGTATCAGCCAATACACCCCAATACGGTCCTGATACGCCCCGATACGAGGTTGGCACGACGAAAAGGCATGACACAAAGGATTTTGTAATTTTTCTGGTGACAACTTCTTAAAGATACAATATGTATTGGTTGATAGGGACCGATATGTTGCGAAATTTTCAACCTTGCTACTTATCAAAAATTTTTTTTTTGAACCTTGCTTGGGATATGCCTGTATGTGTTGCAGCCCTGGAAAATGGTTTTGGTGTTTTCCTCTAGACACAGATAAACTTTGGTTGAAGCCCAAGTAATTCACAACTAACTTTGATTGTCATCTCCTCTATGTTGCACATCGGTAACTTTCCTTCTTTCTCTGGGTAAGAGATGAAGCATATCCCATATAATGCCTTTTCCTTATTTTATTGGACTTTCTGATTTTCCACTCTTGTTTGTCTGTTATACTCTTGATTTTGCTGCCAATTGATGGTTGACACTTTTTTTTTCTTTTGTTTGCTGCAGGTACCTCAAAGAACGAAAAATTCTTGATGGTATCTCATTTGTTGTACTGGCAGGGAAAAGTGTAGCTATTGTTGGAACCAGTGGTAGTGGTAAGGCTTTAGAGGTGGCATAATTGTGAAGTTGGCATCTCAGCTGTACAAGCAATTTAATAATTTGGCACTGTTTTTAGACTTGCCAACCTCTGTATGAGGTGGTAGCCAAAGTTTTACATGTTCAGTACACTAGAAACCCACCCTCTATCTGTATGACAAGTTACATCCAAATAGCTCCATGAAAGAGATTGGGAAAACAAGATTGCTTCATGTAACATTTTTTTTTGAAATTTGAATAAGCTTGAAATGTTGTGGTTTGTAGGGGAGGAGTTCACTTCCTTAAATCTAACATGGTGGGACACTGTGCACATGGTAGCTCAACGGGTTGCTATCAGTTGGACAATCTATGTATGCATGCTATTCCACATGCCTAAAACCAAGCTTTCCAACTATAAGTCTTAAGTCTGCCCCAGAATCCTTGTCCCATGTTACTAGTCTCCAATTTGTGATGCATTGGTTGGGGTTTCTGTATTTGTAAGTTTCAGTTGTTCAGGGTATTGTTGTAAAGGCAAGTTGTGTTGTCTTGAAGGAAAGGGATGTTTTCCTCCATCGGTGCTTGGTCATCTATTTACCTGTCTATTATCATTGATCAGAACCAAAAACAAAGAAAAAAACATAAAAGGGAAAAGAAATTGAGAGAAAATGAGTGAGGAGAAAATAGAAGAGAAGGGATAATTTTTTTACTCTGGAGTAAAGTGGTTCTACAATGTTTAGATATATCTCACATCGAAGACCTAAGGAGGTATGAGTTTGAACAAATTTTTTTTTTGATCAGCAATGATAGAATTTCATTAAAATAGAAGGGAAAATAAAGATGGTACAAAAGGAGAGGTAAATTGAAAAACAGAAAATTACAAGTGAGCCCAGAATAAATCAGCCCTATTTACCCCTTGTTTAGCTAACCCATCAGCAAATGTGTTGGCAGATCTTTTAGTCCATAACACTTTTAAGTTCCATACCCTGAATCAGCCACTTGAGTTTTTTCTTTTCATTACTGTAAGCCCACAATCCATCTTGCTTATCCTTCAGCCATCCACCACCGGTTTAGAAACCTCTTCTATTATCAGTTTATTAATGTTCATCTCCTTGGCTCTTTGTACACCTTCCAAAAGTGCAAGTATCTCAGCCCTAAGGGAGTCACCAACTCCAATTGGGCCCGAAAATAAAGCAATTAGGTTCCCTTTTTCATCCCTTATCACTCCCCCAATGCCCAAACGCCCATTTCCATCACTACTTCCACCAAAGTTTAACTTGAAGAAACCATTGGGGGAGAACACCAGGAGAGGACTGAAAAATGTGGTGGTAAACAATCTTTGCACGTTTGATGGAGGAATCCATCTGCACCTAAACAAAGAGTAAAACCATTCCCAAATATCTTTCACAAAATTACATGTAATTAATAAGTGGTAGCAATTCTCACCATTGGCCTTGCAAAGGATACATCAGTGGGGAGATAAGCAGCTTTTAGGTCTTTTTCATTGAAGCAAATCACATGTGTTGATTCTTTCCTGGAAAACCTCCCAATAGAAGCTCCCAACCCTTGGTGGAATAGGTCTACCCAACACCTCTTTCGTAGGAAATGCCAAAACCCCAAGGTCATCTGGCTGGGTTAAGGCTTTGAAAAAGGAAGTACAGGAGAATGAACTAGAGGGGGAAAGGGTCCAAATCCTTTTATCAGGCTTAGTAGGATCCAAAAAAATCCCATCAAGGATACCCAACAGAGTTGGAACACTGTTTAATTCTATGTCCCTAACAACCCTTCTGAATCCAAAATGCCAACCAAACCCAGTAGTGGAATTGGGCGGTATCAAAAAAGTAGAAATAGGCTCATTCTTATAATTGGAGATGACAAACGAGGAAGGGAACTGATCCTTCAAGGGAGAATCCTCAATCCAAATCTTCTCCTAGAACTTGATTTGGCTACCAGAATGTAAGTTGTTCCTGATCCACGACAAGAACAATGGAAGAGAAGCTTGGATGGATTTCAAGGTGATGCTATTGTATCCTAGCCTGAGTTCTAGTGTCCCATCCATTCACCACAAGCCCATGGATGCTTACCACCACCTTCACCCATAATTTTTCTTCCTCTGCAGAAAATCTCTACAGCCACTTCCCCAATGAATCCATATTCCTCTTTTGAAGATTTCCAATTCCTAGACCTCCCAAGATTTTACTTCTACTCACTACTTCCCATCTAACCCTATGATCCTTTCCTCCCTTGGTTCCCAAATAAAATCCCTCATTAGCTTCTCCAATCTCCTAGCCACCCTTTTTGGAATTTTAAACACCGACAAATAGTACACAAGCAAATTAAATAAAGTGGCTGTGTACCATTAGGGTTATTCTCCCACCTAGGGAAAGTAATTTTTGTTCTAGGAGGCAAGCTTTTTCTCAAATCTTTTAGCAACTAGAGTCTTGAAACTTTCTTTCTTAGGATTATTCCCTAGAGACAAACTCAGATAGTTCAAGGGCCAATTTGAGACAAAACAACCCAAAATAGCAGCATACACTGAGATCTCCCCCTCCTCCAAATTAATTCCCACTATACAACTTTTCTCAAAATTTATCTTCAAATTGGACATTTACTCAAAAAGTTGTATAACCAATTTCAATTTTCAAATTCCTAATCCACTGCAAATCACCCCCTTAACTGAAGAGAATTGTATCATTTGTAAACTTTAAGTGCGTAGTCAGTAACCCTTCCCTACAATTCTCCAGCCTTAGTAGATTTCTTGAATCTACTATTGTAATCAATTTCCCTAGAACTACTGCTACCAAAGTAAACAATAAGGAGAGAGGGGGTCCCCTTGCCTAATACCCCTAAAAGCCGGGAAGAAGTCCACCATTGTTCCATTAACCAAAATGGAATAATGGAAGGTCCTAAGGCATTCTAACACCCATTTGCACCATCCTTCTCAGTTGACCATTACCTCCATTATAAAGACCAATCAACCCAATCATATGCTTTTTCTAGATCAAGTTTGCATTGCACTACTTTCTTCTCTGCCCTACTTGAATCCTCCACACTCTCACTTGCAATTAAGATTGTGAAAATTTGAGAGAAAAAATGAATTGATTGTATTGTATTGGAAGGAGCATATACACAACTTTATATAGAATTACAGAGCTAATTTACAGGGTGATAAAATAGGAAACTAACTTTTCCTAAAAAACTAATTTCTATATCAGTGGGATTCTCCAATTAATATCCCATGATTATAGGAAATTAAGTTTCCTAAATTGATGGACCTAAAATTATGGAGAATCAATCAGAGTCAATCTTCTACTTTCCAACACTCCCCCTCAAGCTGGTGAATATGCATCTTTCATTCCCAGCTTGGAGATAAGTCCTTGGAATGCCACACTGCAAAGCCCTTTTGTCAGCACATCTGCCAGTTGGCCATTCGTTGAGACATATGGAGTACAAATTAATCCGCTATCCAGCTTTTCCTTTATGAAATGCCTATCTATCTCAATGTGCTTTGTCCTGTTATGTTGGACGGGATTGTGAGCAATGTTAATATCTGACTTGTTGTCACAGAATAATCTCATTGGACCTTCCCATCTGATCTTTAGGTCTTCCAAAATTATCTTGAGCCATAGTAATTCACATACTCCCTGAGCCATTGCCCTGAATTCTGCCTCCGCACTTGATCTAGCTACCACATTCTGCTTCTTACTCCTCCATGCCACAAGATTTCCTCATAGGAACGTACAGTAACCTGTAGTGGACCGCCTATCCATGGGAGAGCCTGCATAATCTGCATCAGTGTATGCCTCCAGGGTTAATTTAGTGTTTCTTTTAAACAAGATTCCTTTGCTAGGATTAGCCTTTAGGTAATGTAGTATCCTATAGACCGCCTGCAGGTGAACCTCTTTCGGTTGTGCATAAACTGGCTAACCACGCTCACGGCATATGCTATGTCTGGCCTTGTGCGGTCAAGATATATAAGTTTTCCTACTAATCTTTGGTGCATTTCCTTATTCACGGCTGGATCATCATTTGCTTCTCCCAATTTGTGATTTGGCTCAATCGGTGTGGAGGATGTTTTGCATGCTAACTTTCCTGTCTCTCTTAAAAGATCTGTTTCGTATTTTTGTTGTGAGATAAAGATGCCTCCTTTGGAATGAGCTACTTCAATCCCTAGAAAATACTTCAATCTCCCAAGTTCTTTTATTTCGAATTCTCTGACTAGGCATCTTCTCAAGGTTTCCTTCTCCTTTTCATCATTTCCTGTCACAAGTGTGTCATCGACATATACCAGAAGAGCCGTGACTCCCCCTGCATCCGAATGCTTTATAAAGAGTGTATGAACTCCCTGACTTTGTTTGTATCCGATGGCAAGCATAACTTTAGTAAATCTTCCAAACCACGCCCTAGGTGATTTCTTGAGACCATATAGTGCTTTCTTCAACCTGCAAACTTTATTTCTTTTTAGATTTCCTTTGAAGCCTGGAGGAATATCCATATTTATTTCCTCCTCTAAATTACCGTGAAGAAAAGCATTCTTTACATCAAATTGCTCCAAGTACCAATCGAAGTTAGCTGCTAGTGACAACAAAATTTTTACTGTATTCATCTTAGCCACTGGAGCGAATGTCTCCTGATAGTCAACACCATAGGTTTGTGTATATCCCTTTGCCACGAGTCTTGCCTTGTATCTTTCTAGAGAGCCGTCTGACTTGTACTATTCTGTTAAAACCCACTTGCAGCCCACGGGTTTCTTTCCTGGTGGTAGGTCAACAATTTCCCATGTTTGATTCTTATCTAGAGCCTGCATCTCTTCTCTCATAGCATCTTTCCATTTCTCATCAGATAATGCCTTAGATAAAGTATTAGGAATATGAATGGTGTTTAGACTAACTAGGAAGCTCCTATGTGATGGTGAGAATTTTTTAAAGGACACAAAGTTTGCTAAGGGATATAAGGGATGTTTAGTGCATTCTCTTGTGCCTTTCCTAAGGGAAATAGGAAGATCTTGGTCAGATGCTAATTCATAAGAAATTTCTGGAACTGTATTTACCTCATTCTCAGGATTAGGAGTTGAATCTTGAACCTGCACAAGATTAGGATCCTGGTGTCTTCTTCTTGAATTTACCTGTACTCTCGTAGAGTCACAAAGTTCATCATTCTCTGTCATGGGTCTGGTATGAATGGGTGAAGAAGTTGGTTTGGTTTGAGGTGGTTTGATAGGTGCAGATACGGATTGAACTGGTATAGATGCTGAGTTCGGGTGTTGAGAAACTGTAGGTAGACCAAGCGGGAACAAATCTTTGTCCTTATCTTCTATGGATGACAAGGACTCCCCCTGAAGATAAGGTTGAGTGAAATATTGTGTTTTTTCTTCAAAAGTGACATCAATAGAGACAAAGAATATTTTAGTAGGTGGGTGGTTACACTTATAACCCTTTTGGGTGGACGAATAACCCACAAAAATACACTTGACGGCTCTTGGATCTAACTTCCCTCTATTATGGGTATGAACATGGACAAAAGCAGTGCATCCAAAGATTCTTGGGGTGAGATTATTTGTTTTACGTAGATCGGGATAATATTGAGAAAGTGTTTCCATTGGTGTTTTAAATCCCCACACCCTCGAAGGTAATCGATTTATAATGTATGTGGCTGTAAGCACAACTTACCCCCAATAGGTTTTTGGAACATGCTGGTGGAAAAGTAAGGCTCGGGTTGCAGCTAGTAGATGACCATTCTTCCTTTCTGCTACTCCGTTTTGTTGTGGGGTATTAATGCGGGAGGATTCATGGATAATCCCTTCTTTTTGAAAATATGGGGATAAAGTTTGGTTGAAATAATCCTGTGCATTATCCGATTTAAATCTTTTGATTCTGCCCCCAAACTGATTTTGGATCATGTTATGGAAATTTGGGAGTACACTACTTACATCTGATTTATATTTAAGACGAAAGATCCAAGAGACCTTAGTGCAATCGTCAATAAAAGAGACAAACCATTGTGAGCCAGACACATTTGGAACTGTGGAGGGTCCCCATATATCACTATGGATAAAAAAGAATGGGACTGAACTTCTCTTGTTACTGATTGGAAAGGGCACACATTTGTGTTTTGCAAATTCACACACATCACAATGAAAATATTCAACACTCAATCCTTTAAACAATGAGGGAAACATAGTTTTCAGAATTCCAAAAGATGGATGTCCCAGTCTAAAGTGATGAAGCCAAATGGTGTCTTTGTTGGATGATGAAAGGAATGACAGAGATAACTTATCTTGGACAATATTTGATTTGCATGATTCTTCAAGATAGTAGAGTCCATTCTTCTCCTTAGCAAGTCCAATCCTCTCCCCCGAATCCTGGTCCTGAAATATACAGTAAGAAGGATAGAAAAGCACATTACAGTTCATGTCATGGGTGAGTTTTTGGATGGATATCAGGTTAGTGGACAATTTTGGAACATGGACACTTTTTAGTGTAAGTGATGGATTAATATGGATATCCCCAAGGCCAGCTACGGTAGTAAGGGAATCGTCTGCAATGGCTATTTTTTGATTGTTTGGGCAGGGGGTATAAGTGCTAAAATGTAGTGAGGAGTGAATCATGTGATCTGTGGCTCCTGAGTCAATAACCCATAAATCCCTAATAGGTTCATCTGAGACATTTTGTCCGTGAGGAATAGAAAACGTACCTGAGATTGCAAGAAAGCCTGTACCACTAGGTTTCTCCAACGATCCCAGAAGCCCCCTTAACTTTTTGATCTCCTCCTTATTGAACTCGGTCTTGTCTGGAGGCTTTTCTTGGATCGGCTGATTTGTGGTGAAGTGAGCTTGACTTCGACTCTTCTGTTGTACTCCTCGGTAGCCCCATTCCCTATTCGATGGTTTACCATTCAGCTTCCAACACTTCTCTTTGGTGTGCCTTGGTTTCTTGCAATAGGTACACCAAAGAGACTCATTGTTGTCCCGTGCAGAGGACAAATCTGTCTTCATTCCTTCCAGTATTTTCGGTTGTTCCATCCTTGTAGTCATGGCTGAACCTTCTAGTACTTGGGGTTCAAGCATAACCCCCCTACGGCTTTCTTCAGCACGAATCAGAGAAATAGTCTCATTTAGAGATGGTACCTCTTCTTTGCTGAGAATCTGGACCCTAACTTGATCAAATTCTGCGTTGAGTCCTGCAAGAAAGTCATAAACACGATCTTTTTGGATAAAACTCTTTAGGATTGCTGCATCCGCTGCACATTTAGTCTCAATGCACTGATAATGATCGAGTTCTTGCCACAGGTTCTGCAGTAAATTTGCATACTCGGTAACTGTCTTGCTGCCTTGTTTAGTTACTCCAGTCTTGACTTTGATTTCGTACACTTGTGCTGCATCACGTGCTTTTGAATATGTTTGTCGGACGAAATCCCAGATCTCTTTAGCCGTGGACAAAAACATACACGTGTCGCTGATTTCAGGGTTCATTGAATTCCATAACCATGACATGATCATGGAGTCAGCTTCGTCCCATGCATCAAATCTTGGATCTCCTTCCTTCGGTCCCGTCCCTAAGGGATGGCTAAGCTTTCCTTTTCCCTTTAAATATGTTCAAACAAACTGAGACCACTTCAAATAATTTTTCCCGTTCAACCTATATGCTGCCTGAATGTTTTGCAGGTCGCCAGATGCTTGATGTGAGGAAACTTCTTCCGATTGTGCAGTGGTATTTGATACAGTGGCTTCTGACATATTGGGCGGGCTTCAAGAAAGAGAAAAACAGACAATGAAGGTCTGAAAAACTTAGTGTTGGCGATGAAGGCCTAAATAATCTTTCAGGCAATGTAAAAAAAAGAGATTACTGTAATGCTCCACTAAACTGAAGAGTGGATCGAAACCACTCAAAATCCAAACCAAAGCAAAGGGATTCAGTAAATCTGCTCTGGGCAACACCATATCTAAGATTTCAGATTGATCTGATGTCTCTACGAAGAGATCCAAGAAAAAAGGATGAATCCGATGGCGCAGCAGTCCAGAAGAAGCAAAAATGTAGAGTTCAGATCTGTAGCCGATCTCAAAGAAGAATCAAGGACACTCAAGAACCTCCCAAATACTGTTAGAGAGTTTTTGAACCAGCAGCAGAGGTGACCAAAGAGATACTATGTGTGGATTAAGTCGTGACCAGCTCTGATACCATGTGGAAATTTGAGAGAAAAAATGAATTGATTGTATTGTATTGGAAGGAGCATATACACAACTTTATATAGAACTACAGAGCTAATTTACAGGGCAATAAAATAGGAAACTAACTTTTCCTAAAAAACTAATTTCTATATCAGTGGGATTCTCCAATTAATATCCCATGATTCTAGGAAATTAAGTTTCCTAAACTGATGGACCTAAAATTATGGAGAATCAATCAGAGAGTCAATCTTCTACATTCCAACAAAGATTTGATCAACAATCTGTCTTCCTTGCACAAAACCCCCCTGATTAGGTGCAATGATAGTGGGGAGGACATGCTTAATCCTTAGGGACAACATCTTAGTTATAATCTTATATAGGGTATTCACTAGGCTGATTGGTCTGAAGTCTCCATCAGATTTCTTAGGGATCAAGGGTAAAAAGGTGCAATTCAGGCCTGGATTAATTACTCCCCTTCTATGAAACTCATCCATGACTAACTGGATATCATCTTTGAGTATGTCCTCACAATGTTGGTAAAAAGCCATTCTGGATTGGATGTTTTTGATCTATCCATTGAGAAAACTGCTTCTCTAATCTCTTCCAATTCAAATTTCCTTCCCAACCAGTCTCTAAGCCCTTCCTCTTATCTTGGCCAGTCCAACACATCCACCCACAACCTATGATTTAAGGGTCTTCTAAATAGAGATTTAAAACGAGTCACAAGGGCCCTAGCAGTCTCTTCTTGTTGTGTCAAAGTTGCGCCCTCAACTTCTAGTTTGGAGATAATGTTTTTCTTCCTGTTTGCCAGAGCATGGGAGAATTTCGTATTTTTTTGTCTCCCTCCTTTAGTCACTTGCACCTTGATTTCTATCTCCAACTTACCTCTTCTTTGTACAAAATATCCTCCAATTGTTTCCTCAAGAGACATCTTTGTTCCTTTTCGCCTTAAGAAAACCCCTTCTTTTCTTCCTTTAGATCTAGCTCTTCAATTTGGTCAACTACATTTTGCTTCTTTTCTTTTAATCTTCCAAACTCCAACTCATTCCAATTCTTTAATTTAATTTTCAAATATTGGAGTTTTTTTTTTTGTGAAAACTTGTTCCTTTCAATTGACACTAGGGTTGTATTCTCCCCACCACTCCTTTCCTTCTCAAGGAAACCAGGGTGGGATAATCACATGCTTTCAAACTTAAAGGGGGACGGCTCAACACTTCCAACATCCATTTTACTAATCACTATAGGCCGATGGTCAAAGGTAGTGCTTGGGAGGGTTCTTGAGCTCAATCCTCCCACTTGTCTAGTAAGACTGCAATCAGTCTTAGTTTAGATGTGAATTCGATAAGAAAGAATGCAAAGAATAGAAGAAGAAGAGAAGAAGAGGAGAAGAGAGAAACGAAGAGGAGAAACTTTCAGAAAAGAGTGTGGGTCATAACTGAAGTTGTCGCCCCACTCAACTATTTATATTAATAGTTTAAAACATGGTAAAAAACCAATATTACCCCTACTGCTAACATAAGCTAAAAAATAACTGAAATAACTACTCTTACATAAGCTAAAAAATAACTGAAATAACTACTAACTAATACAGCTAACATGCTAACAGTAACAAAAAGAGACATGTAGCTGTGGGGACCACAAATAATCATATTATTGTTCTACATCTCTACACTCCCCCACAAGTTGGGAGTGGATATTAGTCATTCCCAACTTGCATAAATGGAAGACATCTGTAAGCTACATATTAGAGGCGATATATGGAAGACACACTTATTGGGAAGCAACTCTCTCTGATAATGTGTCCATCCACTTCAATATTCTTAGTTCTGTCATGTTGTACCGGATTATGGGCAATGTTAATAGCTGCTTGATTATCACAATACATCATCAGGGGCTTCTCATAAGCAATATCCAATTCCTCAAATAGGGATCTCAACCATAACACTTAAGCCACACCATTCGCCATAGATCTATATTTGGCTTCAGCACTAGAGCGGGCAACAACATTTTGTTTCTTACTTCTCCAAGAGATAAGATTTCCTCCTACAAAAGCACAATACCCAGAGGTAGATCTCTTGTCATCAACACATCCAACCCAATCAACATCTATGTAAATTTCTCTTTTCATATGACCATTATCTTTGAAGAGTATGCTTCTACCTGGACATTTCTTCCAATAACCTAGTATCCTCTCAATTGCAAGAAGGTGAGTGGTTTTGGGGGAATGCATGTATTGACTAACGACACTGATTGCATTGATCTTATGATTTTGTTAAATAGGTTTGTCAGCAGGTTTAACGTTTAGCTTCCCAATTTCTTCCAAAAGATCTAGAACATACTTCCTTTGGGAAACAAAAATCTCATGTTTAGATCGTGCTACCTTAATGCCTAGGAAATAACGTAGTTCTCCCGACTCTTTAAACTCGAATTCTTGGTGAAGTAGTTGCTTAAGAGAGTCAATCTCACAGGTATCACTCCTTGTCACCACAATATCATCTACATATACAACAAGTAGAGTTAAGGAGGAGTCCAGTTTCTTAATAAAAAGGGTGTGATTTGATTGAGCTTGCACGTAGCCGAATTTTTTAAGAGCCTATCTAAATCTATCAAACAAGGATCTGGGAGACTATTTCAGTCCAAGAGGTATGTACACCTCCTCTTGCAAATCACCACTGAGGAATGCATTTTTAATATCCATTTGAAACAATGGCCACGAGAAATTTGTTGCAATGGACAATAAAACTCTGATAGTGTTCATCTTTGCTACTGGTGCAAAACTTTCCAAATAGTCTATGCCATATGTCTGTGTAAACCCCTTTGTAACTAACTTGGCCTTATATCCATCAATGGAGCCATCAACAAACACCCATCTACACCCAACCGGTTTCTTCCCTTCAGGCTGATCAACTAACTCCTATGTATTGTTTTTTAGCAAGGTGTCCATCTCTACCCTCGTTGCATCCTTCCACTCAGGTACTGAGAAGGCTTCCTCCTACTCCTTTCTTTAGTTTCGGTCCCCCTTCAGGAGCTTCTAGTTTTAGACTGGATTGAATGAAGGTTGCCTAGTTGGAAAGGGTAATATTTCTCACAAGGGGGATAATTATTCTCGTCTAGTGTGCTCTCTAATCTGCCTACTTATTCCTTGTCACCATTAAAGGTTTCAGCTTTGGTTGGTAGACTCAATTGAAAAATTGCAGAGGGATTTTCTATAGAATATAAAAGTTTTAGAGATGTATCATCTTGTGAAGTGAGATTGAGTATGTAGATCAAAAAAGGATGGGGGTCTTGGGATTAGGAGGGTGCGGTTGTTGATTTAAAAGCTTTTTTTTGGGGGGGGGGGAATTGGCTTTGGAGATTTGGCATGGAGAGAGAGGCTTTGTGGAGAAAGGTGTTGCTTGTAAATATCGTTTAGTGGTTTTTGGGTGAGATTCAAGGAAGGTTAGGTCGGTTATTGGGCTTGTGTTAGGAAGGAACCATGAATTTTCAGTCAGTCTTTTGAAATTGTCTCTTTTAAAGTGCGAGATGGCGCAAGAAGAAAATTTTGGGAAGATGAATGGTTGGGGATTGGAAGGCTTTGTGATGAATGTCCAAGAATTTACAATTTAAGCAAGAAGAACATTTTGGTTGCTCAATGTCCCCAATTTAATGAAGGAAGAGTTGTTTGATTTTCCTACATTTTGAAGACCATTGTTTGATTGGGAAGTGGAGGATTGTTTAAAGTTTTTGCTAGATTGCAATAGGTGGATTTAGAGGTTGATTGAGCTGATTCAAGATGGTCGAAGGAATGCATAAATGGAATGTTGATGGTGAAGTCAACTACAAGTCCTCACCAGAAATCAAGTGGAATGTTTCAACCTAGAAGCCATTAGCTTTTGGGTGGCTGATTGCGTTGTATGTCATTTTGACTCAAGATCCTTTAAAAAGGAAAAAGGTTTCAAATGGCTAAGAGATGTTACTTGTGTGGTGAAGCTGACGAAGATGTCCTTCATCTTTTAGTATTGTGCAGATTTGCTTCTTTTGTTTGGGGTTTTTTCTTCATACTTTTTGATTTAGTTTGGGGGAATCTAAGATGCCCAAAGGATATTTTTGCATGGTGGCCAGTATTATCTGGATCCAAGAAGGCAAAAATAGTTTGGCCACATGTTCCACTTGCAGTTTTTTGGGAGATATGGAAGGAAATGTATAGAAGGTTCTTTGAAGCCAAGGAAAGTTCGAGGAACTTTTCTCATCTATAGGAAGAAGAATTCTGGATTGGATTTTAATTCTGCCAGAGTTTTCAGGGGTTCTGAGAGAGTCTTTTGCAGCTGTTTTGGGCCTTGTTTGGAGTTGGAAGAAAGGCCTTAATGTATTCTGTTATTTTTTTTCTTGTACTCTGTTTCTCTCTTTGGTGATTTCTCATCACCTTTGCATTGTACTTTTCTTTTATTTATTGAATTTTCTTGTTTATTTATCTTCAATAAAAAGATTATAAATTAGTATCAAGTTTAAATTCAATGATTAGCAGAATAAAGCAGGTCTGAATAACTGTATAAGAGAAGAAGATGGCGAAGAGAAGAGGTAAGAGAAGGAGTCGAATTAATTCTCCATTCTCATCTAACCCTATTTTATTAAGATCTAAATGTGCTTAATTCTGTCATGTTGAACAGGATTATGTGCAATGTTGATAGCAGCTTGGTTGTCACAATAGAGCATTATTGGTTTCTCATAGTCCACCCCCAATTCCTCTAGAAGGGATCGTAGCCATAGTAATTCTGACACACCTTGAGCCATTGCCTTGTATTCTGCTTCAGCTGAGGATCTAGCAACTACTGATTGTTTCTTACTCCTCCAAGACACAATATTCCTAGCAACCAGAGCACAATAACCAGAGGTGGACCTTCTGTCATCAATACATCCTGCCCAATCTGCATCAGTAAAGGCTTCCAGCTTCATGTGACCATGCTTAGCAAACAAAATACCTTTCCATAGAGTACCTATCAAATAGCACAAAACCCTTTTTGTAGCAGCTAGGTGAGTATCTCTGGGAGAATGCATAAACTGACTAATAACACTTACTACATAGGAAATATTTGATCGAGTCATGCATAGGTATAACAACTTCCCAAGCAGTCTCTGAAACACTCCCTTATCTGGCAAAGGTTCACAATTTGTGGCAGAAAGCTTTCGATTAGGATCAATGGGAGTGGAGATGGGTTTAGCGCCAAGTTTACCAGTTTCAACAAGAAGATCAAGGACATATTTGCGCTGAGATATGAAGATACCATCCTTAGATCGAGCAACTTCAATGCCCAAGAAATACCGAAGATATACCAAGTCTTTGATTTAAAATTCAGAGTTGAGAAATCCTTTTAGTTTGCTGGCCTCTTTAATGTCATTACCCGTGACCACAATGTCATCAACATAAACAATCAAGAAGGTCACTAGAGAGTCATTTTTCTTCAAGAATAGTGTATGATCAGATTTTGTTTGAATGTAGCCAAATGAGACAAGAGCAGCCCGAAATCTCTCAAACCAAGCCCGAGGAGATTGGTTGAGACCATAAATAGATCTGTGTAGTTTACACACTTTGCCTTTCATTTCTTTCCCATACACTTCTGGAGGTAGAGACACTCTTCATGCAGGTCTCCATTCAGGAAGGCATTTTAACATCAAACTGGCATAGAGGCCAGTCAAAAGTAGCTGCTAGAGAATGTAAAACCATGACTGAAGTCATCTTAGCAATAGGAGTGGTGAGTCTAGTTCTGAAGTTAAATCTGTAGCTACTTCTTTCTATAAGAACCTTTATAAAGAGAAGTGGGTTCAGAGACCTTTTCCCTCCGAGCTCCAATTTAATAAGTTAAATGAAGAGCAAAAAATCTGGTTAGAGAGACCATTCTCAGAAGAGGAAATTAACAGTGTAGTAAAGAAGCTAGAAAATGATAAATAACTGGGTCCTGATGGGTTCTCTAATCTATTCTATTTATAATGTTGGGATATTGTGAGGAGTGATCTGATGCAGGTGTTTCAGGCATTTCACACTAATGCTTCCTTTCAGAGAAGTCTGAGTGCAACTTTCATCACTCTTATTCCAAAAATTGAGGGGGCTGTCAATATAAAGGGCTTCAGGCCCATTAGTCTCTTGCATAGTTTCTACAAAATCTTGGCTAAGGTTTTTGCTGAAAGAATGAAGTGTGTGTTAGGCAGTGTTATCTCTTGTAACCAAAGTGCTTTTGTCCCGGGTAGACAGATGGTTGACTCTGTTCTCATTGCCAATGAACTTTTGGAGTCCAAAAGAAGAGAGGGGACCCTAGGTGTTCTGTGTAAACTGGATATTGAAAAAGCTTATGATCATGTTAACCGGCACTGCTTGGATCTGGTTTTGGAGAAAATGAATTTTGGGCAGCTTTGGAGAAACTGGATCGGAGTTTGTGTTAAGACTCCTAAGTTCTCCATCTTAATTAATGGGCAAACGACGGAGTTTTTTGGAAGTTCAAGAGGTTTGAGGCAAGGTGACCCTCTCTCTCCCCTACTCTTCATTTGCGTCATGGAAATTTTATCTCTCTTTAGCAAGAAGGCTGTTGAGAAGGGGCTTTTGGAGGGCTTTGCAATTGCTCCGGGAAAAGAAAAAGTCAACATTCTTCAATTTGCTGATGACACCTTATGATTTGTTGATGCTTCAGTGAGATTCTCCAATTAATATCCCATGATTCTAGGAAACTAACTTACGTATGTTTCCTAAACTGATGGACCTAAAATTATGGAGAATCAATCAAAGAGTCAATCTTTTACTTTCCAACACTCCCCCTCTAGCTGGTGAATATGCATTGTTGGTTCGGCTGTCTTAATTTGTATGTTTATCTTTGTTGGGTCTTAAGTCATTAGTTATTGGGCCTAATCTTATTTAGTGTTTATTTTGACTAGGTGTCCCATCACTAATCAGGGGCATTCTTGTCTATTTATGTAACATTATGTAATGTTCTTATATATAATAGATTAGGGCTGGCTGAGGACTATTTTGCCGCCCATCTCATATCTTCTTCTTCTTCTTTCTCTTCTTCTCTCATTCGACAACCCTATTTCAGCAAACATGGTATCAGAGCACTTATCTTTCGACTGGTTACAGCAACCTTCTCTTCTTCTACTCGCAGTTAACTCTCTCATCTTTTTTTTTTTTGGTTGCTGCAAAGAAACCCTAGGGTTGGTCGTAGAACACAGCTAGACCTACATCTAGGTTTCCCTTGGTTGTAGGGCCCAAGGGGAGTTAGACCCAGAGGTTGATGCCCTAATAGACGCAGTACAACAGACTGTAGCCATTTGGCTAAGATAGATCTGTGTAGAACAGATCTAGGCGGAAGGACTAATCTCAGCAGTCCTAGAACTGTTCGTGGGTGAGGTTATAACCTGCGATAGCAGTGCTTAGCACACAATAGAAGCAAACATAGCAAGTTGCAGGGTGCGGCAGCAGTGATTAGAACACAGCAGAAGGTAGCACAACAGAGTATAATCTGTGACAACAGTAATTAGGGCACAGTGTGCAGTGTAGTACTCAGTGTTTCAGCTTTGTGTCGGGTTCTCAGGACTGAGTTTACAGTGCAGCAAGTTCCGTAAGTGTGAAACAGTTCACTATATATTGCGTTTACAGTCTTGACATTTACGAGTAAGTGAAGATGTCTTCCATATCCGGGGAAGTGTCTTCTAGAGATGTTAGGGCTTGTGGGAGGTCTCCTAATCTAGAGAATCCAAATTTTCACAGCCTACAGATCACAAGTGTGTTGTTGGATGAGTACAACTTCAGAGAATGGTCTGTCTCAGCCATGCTTTTCATCACATCCCGGGAACTCACTGGTTACTTGGACGGGCAGAAGAAGGAACAAGAAGTGGGGAGTGCTGAATATGCAGCTTGGCGCAAGGAGAATGCTACAGTTATGTCCTGGCTACTTGCCTCAATGACTCCAAGAGTAGCTAGGACTGTTCAACATTTCTCCACGGTTGCCAAGATATGGGAAAAAGTTTCTAAAACCTTGTTAACGTACGGGTATTTCTGTCTTTATACCTTGATTGATGTTGCTGATCTGTAATGTTGTGTTGAAATATGTGCTCTTAACTTAAGTAAGGGCACATAGGTCTTTTCAGTTATGTTTTAATATTAATATAAATTCTTACTGGCCGAATGGGAGAAGTCATGTTGACTCTTTCAGTTCGAACCAGAATTCTCTCTTCTTTCTCTTTCTCTCTTTCTCTCTTTCTCTATCACTCTTTCTTCTTCTACATAACTGAACTCAGTCAGGCCGAACTCTAAGGCAGACCTGAATTCTAACATGGTACCAGAGCAGGTTAAATCTACCTAGATTTCTGCTTGCCTAGGGTTCATTCTCTGCGCACCCTATCTAGGGTTTTCCTCTTTTTTTCTGTGTTCGATTGGAGATAAGGGAAAGGGCTGAAAAGGAGTGATGCCCTCTTCCCTTGGGGGTCTCTATGCCTCCAATCAGGTCGTATGTGGTCGGTTGCTGTGATTTCTGAGTTCGCCCTCTCCTAGTTAGAGGAGGAATAGAGGGCCGAACTGTGTGTGGATGTTGTGTGTGAAGCGGCTGTTGTGTGTGGACTGCTTTCCTGCTCGCATGGGTGTTACTTCAGCGATAAGGTAAGATATTTCAGTTCTTGATATCAGTTATGGATTAAATAGGAGGTGTGTTTCAGATCATTTGCTAGTGTTTCGGCCAGTAAGTGCTAGGGTTTATGCTGGTTTCTTTGTGCATGTTGAAGGAAGAGATATGATCATATAGTGGTGAGATTTCAGGTAGTTGTAGGAGCAGGGTTTGTGGTGTAAAGAGCACACATTCCAGCAACAATTAGTGCTGCAATCAGTGTGACAGGTGTGACCTAGTGGTGTGTAGTGTGTAGATCTCGGTGATAATAGAATTCAACAAGTGTGCAGAATTGGTGATAACATAATGGGAGACAGTAATGATTATAAACCTAGTGTGATGGTGCATACAGACTACCTGAATGTTCAGATGACCTCCATTAAGTTAAATGGAGAGAATTATGTGCCTTGGGCTAAATCCGTTGAAGTTTTTCTAAAGGCAAAGAAGAAGGTAAAACATATCAGAGAGGAGAAACCCTCCTCTGACTCTCACGAGTATGAAGATTGGAAGCAAGAGGACGCTCAGATCATCACATGGTTGTGGAACAGTATGGAACCCAGGATTAGTGTGAATTTCATGTTCCTTGATACTGCCAAAGACGTGTGGGACCATGTGAAAAAATTGTATTCGGGGCAGGACAACACAACCAGAGTTTATCAGCTTTATCAAGAGTACTTTAATTTGTAATAGGGCAATCAGAGTCTTGAGGAGTATTATGCCAACATGAGGAACATACGTAATGAGTTGAATGTCTATCATCCTCTCACTTCTGATGTCAAGATTCAGCAACAACAGAGAGAGTAGCTTGATGTAACTAGATTTTTGGTGGGACTAAAGTTTGAATATGAACTAGTACGGGCTCACATATTAGGGGGATCAGCTATTCCGTCCCTAGAAGAGGTATTTGCTCGACTTCGGAGGATTTCTATCGGATCTACTGAGAACTCTAATATCTTAGATAGATCGGCCTTTGCTGCATCGAGAGGCCGTGGTGGTAGAGGTGGAGCTCAGTCTGGCCGTGGTGTTGGTAGTGGTTCTGCATATGGCCGAAGTGGCAATGGTGGGTCTACTTATAATCGTGGTGGTGGTCGTACTGGGAGCAGAGATTCAGGGGGAGCCCGTGGTAGAGGACGTAGCTCAGGCCCGAGGAAGTGCACTCATTGTGGTATGGATGGACATACCATCAACTATTGTTATGATTTACATGGTCCTCCCTCAACCTGGGCCAATCATGCCGCGACCGGTGACAAGTTCCAACTTTAAATAGGAGAATCATTCATCTGACCAGTTGCCTCCTACATCCACAGATGGTCCCATGAAGGAGATGGTGAGTGTTCCCCGTGATGAATATGAGAGGTTTATCCAATCACAGCAGAACACGACAACTTTTGCTGACTCAGGTATGGCTTGTCTGGCATCTACACCCAATCCCTGGATCATTGACTCTGGAGCCTCCGATCACATGACTGGAACTGCAGGTGTGTTTCCCTCCTTATCACATTGCTCAACATCACAATCTGTCACCCTTGCTAATGGTTCCACATCCTCAATTTGTGGTGTTGGTAATGTTGACCTAGATCCTGTATCCCTCTCATCAGTTCTGTATGTTGCTAAATTTCCTTTTAACCTTATGTCTATTAGTAACCTGACCAAATCACTTAACTGCTCCATTACCTTTTATCCTTCTATGTGTGTTTTTCAGGATCTCAAGACGGGGATGAAGATTGGTGGAGGGCATGAAGCAGGTGGACTGTATTATCTTGACGGTGGTGGTGGTAGAACTTCAACAGCTCTCCATCATCTCTTTCTCCTCTCCAGTGGCACTGCCGATTTGGTCATCCGTCGCTAAAAGTCTTGAAGTCCTTGGTTCCGTCCTTTAGTCAGCTTTCTATTTTGGATTGTGAGTCGTGTCAGTTTGGGAAACACCATTGTGTTCCCTTTAGTTCTAGGGTTGATAACTGTGTGTCGAGTCCTTTTTCTTTAGTTCATTTAGATGTTTGGGGTCCTTATAAAGTAATGTCATATAATGGATACAGATATTTTGTCATTTTTGTGGATGATTTTTCAAGGATGACGTGGCCCTATTTAATGAAAGAAAGAAGTGAATTGTTTACCATTTTCCAAAAATTTTATGCTGAAATTCATGACTAGTTTGGTACCCACATCAAAGGTTTTTGTTCTGATAATGGCCGCGAATATTTATCCTCATCATTTCAGGAATACATGGACCAACACGACATTATACATCAGACCTCGTGTACCTACACCCCACAACAAAACGGGGTGGGTGAGAGAAAGAATCGCCATCTCCTTGAAACAGCAAGATCCCTAATGCATCACATGCATGTTCCGAAACCTTTTTGGAGTGATGTAGTGCTTACCTCTTGTTTTCTATTAATCGGATGCCCACGTTCATCCTTGATGGTCAGTCTCCGTTTCTGGTCTTGTTTCCCTCTTTGTCTCTGTTCCCTCTTACGCCGAGAGTTTTTGGGTGTGTCTGTTTTGTCCATCATCTTGGTCCTGGGAACGACAAGTTTGATGCCCGTTCTCTCAAGTGCATATTCCTTGGCTATTCTCGGATCCAGAAAGGGTATAGGTGTTATCATCCTAGTTCTCGACGGTCCTTTGTGTGTGCTGATGTCAGTTTCTTTGAGTCTACTCCATTCTTTTTGGGGTCTGGTGATGCTTCTTCCTTCTCATCACCTCCTCCCCTTCCACTTCCCGTTGTCGATCCTCAATTTGTTTCAGTTGTGACCAAATCCTTGCCTCCGATGCCACCACCTGTTGAACGCACACCTATCCGTCATGTGTATACACATCGCCCTCGTGCACCGGCTACTACTCCTCCGACTACATCTCTGTCGACGTATCCGGCACCAGAACCCCACTTGGCATCTGAGATTGATCTACCCATTGCTTTGCGGAAAGGTAAACGTACTTGCACCCTTCATCCCATTTCTAATTATGTTTCTCTTACTCACCTTTCCGCTTCCCATCGCCAGTTTGTTACCTTGTTATCATCAGTTATTGTTCCTAAAGATGTCCAGGAAGCCCTTGCCTCTGCAGGGTGGTGCCGTGCCATGGAAGAAGAACTCTCAGCCCTTCATCATAATCATACTTGGGACCTCGCTGCTTTTCCTTCTGGGAAGCAAGCTGTTGGTTGTAAGTGGGTTTATACGGTTAAGTACCTGCGATGGTAGTGTTGAACGCCTGAAAGCGCGATTAATTGCAAAAGGGTACTCCCAAACCTATGGCATTGACTACACAGAGACTTTCTTACCGATTGCTAAGATAGGGTCAGTTCGTGTTGTGATCTCTCTTGCAGCCATGTATGAGTGGCTCCTATATCAGCTTGATATCAAGAATGCCTTTTTGCATGGTGACTTACTCAAGGAGGTCTACATGGAGCAACCTCCTGGGTTTGTTGCTCAGGGGGAGGATGGTAAGGTGTACAGACTAAGGAAGGCTATATATGGGCTTAAACAGTCTCCTCGAGCATGGTTTGGTAGGCTCAGTGAGGTGGTAAAGAAGTTTGGCATGAAACAGTGCAAGGTTGACCATTCTGTATTTAGTCATGACTCTCCGGGAGGAAAAATACTGTTGGTGGTGTATGTAGATATTGTTATTACTGGGAATGATAACATTGGTATTGATAGGTTGAAGACTTATCTGCAGGATCACTTTCAGACAAAGGATCTTGGTAAACTAAAATACTTCTTGGGGATAGAGGTAGCGAGATCCAAGTATGGGATTAACCTGTGCCAGAGGAAGTATGTGCTTGATTTGCTGGAAGAAACAGGCTTGTTGGGTGCCAAACCAGCTGAAACACCCATGGACGCAAATACCAAGTTAAGCAGTGATATGGGTGGAGTGTTTGAAGACCCCGGCAGATACCGACGACTTGTGGGCAAACTGAACTACCTAACCATTACCATACTAGACATCTCATTTGCTGTTAGTGTGGTAAGCTAGTTTATGCAAAAACGTCTGAATGCTCATTGGAATGTAGTTCTGAGAATTGTGAAGTATCTAAAAGGGGTCCCGGGTCGCAGTCTGATATACAAGAGTGGGGGAAAACTTGAAATAGAAGGGTATTCTGATGCTGATTGGGCCGGTTCTATGTCTGATAGGCGGTCTACTACAGGCTATTGCACGTTTTTAGGAGGTAACCTGGTGACATGGAAAAGTAAGAAGCAGACAGTTGTGGCAAGAAGCAGTGTAGAGGCAGAATATAAGGCTATGGCGCATACTGCTTGTGAATTAGTGTGGCTAAGGAACCTTCTACAGGAAGAAGCAGACACTCCAATGAAGCTCTATTGTGATAATCAGGTTGTAGTTCATATTTCCTCGAATCCAATGTTTCATGAAAGAACCAAGCATATTGAGGTTGTCTGTCACTTTGTGAGGGAGAAGGTGCTGAATGGAGAACTAGACACTACACATGTTAATACAGGAAATCAGTGGGCTGACTTATTTACAAAAGGCTTGAGTCGGGGAAGAGTGGACTACATATGTAACAAGCTGGGAGTATATGATATATACTCACTAGCTTGAGGGGGAGTGTTAGCGTAGGGGTATTTCTGTCTTTATACCTTGATTGATGTTGCTGATCTGTAATGTTGTGTTGAAATATGTGTTCTTAACTTAAGTAAGGGCACATAGGTCTTTTCAGTTATGTTTTAATATTAATATAAATTTTACTGGTCGAATGGGAGAAGTCATGTTGAGTCTTTCAGTTCGAACCAGAATTCTCTCTTCTCTCTTTCTCTCTTTCTCTCTTTCTCTATCACTCTTTTTTCTTCTACATAACTGAACTCAGTCAGGCCGAACTCTAAGGCAGACCTGAATTCTAACAAACCTATGGGCAAAAAAAGAATAATGCTAGAATTTACAGACTGAATCAAGGCATTGCTCCCTTGAGGCAAGGAGATATGAATGTTGCAACATATTTTGCTACACTAGAAGGACTATGGGAAGAGTTAGATCACCACTTTATTATTGATTGGGAGAGTGCCGGAGACAAGGAAAAGCATGATAAACAAGTTGAGGATGCTAGAGCATTTAAGTTTCTGGCTGGCCTAGATCCTATATATGAGTGCATAAGGTCCCAAATTCTGGGAAGGGATGAAATGCCAGACTTACATCATGTTTACTACCTTGTTAGGAATGAAGAGGTGAGAAGAAAAGAGATGCAGGTTGATACTCAAACAAAACTAGCTGAACAGTCTGTGGATCAGTCGGCCCTAATCTCTACAAATCAAAGGGGAAATAGACACTTTGACAAGAGACATCTGAAGTGCACCCACTGTGGAGGGGAAAGGCATGTGAAAGAGACCTGTTGGGTTCTCCATCCGCATCTGAAGCTAGCTGCATTGAGGAAAGATAAGAAGCATCTGAAGGGTCAATCTGCAAGTGTGAATCTGGCTACGAGTCAAAGTGATGATAGTTCAAAACACTCATCTACAGTTACTTCCTCTTCCATGGGACAGATTACTACTTCCCCCTGAACCGGGTCCTTGGGTTTTACTACCGATGAGGTAGAGGTACTTAGCTGGGCTCTAGCCTGTCTGAGGACCAGTTCTCTTCCATCCTCCTCCCTTGCCAGATCAGGTATTGTCTCTGCCTTTAGTGCAACTAGTACTATTGATCCTGTCTCTTGGATTATTGATTATGGTGCAACTGACCACATGACACCCATGTCTTCTCTATTTTCTTCCTACCATTTAATGTCTGGCCAAGATAAAATGAGGGCTGCTGATGGTTCTCTCTCTACCATCTCTGGGAATGGAGTGGTTGACCTAAGCAAGGACCTCTCACTCAAATCTATCTTGCATGTTCCCAATCATTCTTCAAATCTCTTATCTGTTTCAAAGCTTACCAAAAATTTGAATTGTAGCATAACCTTTTTTCCTACTCATTGTGTCTTTCAGGACAGATTGACGAAGAGAACGATTGTGAGTGGTCATGAGAGTGGAGGTCTCTACTATCTTGATGCAGACATCAGTTCGGCTTTGCAAACATCTGCTACTTGTAGTCAGTGCAATGTGGAGTCAATAGCTAGGTTACATCTGTGGCATGCTAGGCTAGGTCATTTACCTTTTTCATCATTGGAAGTGTTGTTTCCAGAATTATTCAAAGGTGTTTCAAGTCAAGAGTTAGTTTGTGAAGTCTGTCAATATCAAAGCAATGTAGAACTGTTTATTCAACTTCGAGTTATGGAATTCAAGTTTCTTTTGACTTAGTCCACTCTAATGTTTGGGGCCCCTCTCCCATTATTTCTGTTGATGGCTTTCGATATTTTATCAATTTTATTGATCACTATTCTCGATGCACATGGATCTATTTATTAAAAGTACGAGAAGAAGTGCCGCGAGTAACCATGACATTTTGCAAAATGATTGAAACACAATTTGGTACGAAGGTCAAACAATTCAGGTCAGATAATGCTACAGAATACTTTGAAAGGTCTTTGAATATGTTTATGGAGGATGCTGGAATGATTCATCAGTCATCTTGTGCTAGTACCCCCCAACAGAATGGGGCTGCTGAGCGCAAGAATGGGCACCTATTGGAGGCTGCTCGAGCCTTACTATTTCAGCACAAAGTTCCAAAAAACTATTTGTCTCAAGCAATCCTTACTGCATCATATCTGATAAATCGAATGCCATCCAAGGTATTGGGGATTAAAACTCTTTTCTCTGTTCTTTGCCCTCATCTTCTTGACTTTTCTCTTCCACCGAGAGTCTTTGGTTGTGTATGCTTTATACATGTCAAGGATCCGAAGAAGACCAAATTGGATCCTAGAGCTACAAAGGGAATCTTTTTGGGGTACTCCCCTACTCAGAAGGGATACAAGTGTTATGATCCAGTCACCAAGAAAAAATATGTCACAAAGGATGTGGTATTCTTTGAGTCTCAATCCTTTTTTCATTCTTCCCAGAATCCTCTTCAGGGGGAGACTAGTGGGATGGAAGAAGATTATTCTGTTCCTCCATTCTTTGTACCTCTCTCTACCTCAGGCCTTCCATCTTCTCCTCCTGATCCACCTAGTTGTGGTATCCCGGGTGAATCTAGTGAGGCTCCCATTGTAACAGCTACTACTAGTGATGTTGCAAATATTATTGAAGACTCCAACAGGTTGTAAAGAGATATCAGAATCACCTACAACAGAAGGAAGAAGGGTCCTCTAACTCATGACAGCAACCAATTGGACTCGGATCAACCTGTCTCAGAAACTCAAGGTAATCCTATCAGTTCCTCTGACTTGGATCTTCCTATTGCCCTTCGTAAGTCTACTCGTTCTTGTACTATCAGACACCCCATTGTTGATTTTGTGTCTTACTCACATTTGTCTCCTCGTTATTGTTCTTTTGTGTCTGCTCTCTTTTCTGTGCATGTTCCTACCAGGTATTCTGAGGTAGTATCTGACCCAAAATGGAAAGGGGCTATGGACGAAGAAATGAAGGCCTTAATGAAAGCAAGGACTTGGGAATTAGTGGATCTACCAGAAGGGAAAGGCACTGTTGGATGCAAGTGGGTGTTCACTGTGAAGCATAGGGAGGACGGGTCCATTGAGAGGTACAAGGCTAGACTGGTAGCAAAAGGGTTTATTCAAAAAGAAGGGATTGACTACAAAGAAACTTTTGCTCCGGTGGCAAAACTCAACACAATCCGAGTTCTATTATCATTAGCTGCAAATTTCTCATGGGAGTTACATCAGTTGGACATGAAGAATGCTTTTTTGAATGGCGACCTGCATGAAGAGGTGTTCATGGATCCTCCACCAGGTTATGATTTTAGCAAGAAGGTATGTAGACTGAGAAAAGCCCTATACGGCCTTAATCAGTCCCCTCGAGCTTGGTTTGAGAAGCTATGTGGGGTCATGAAGAAAGGGGGTTACATTCAAAGTGGGGCAGATCATACCCTATTCATAAGGAAGAGAAATGGCAAACTTACGGCACTTATTGTCTATGTGGATGATATGGTAATTACAGGGGATGATCAGGAAGAGATTAAAGGACTAAAGGAGGTTTTGGTTGCTGAATTTGAGATCAAAGACCTAGGCCAACTGAGATACTTTCTTGGGATTGAAGTTGCAAGGTCCAAAGAGGGCATCGATATATGTCACCGGAAATACATCCTTGGTCTTCTTCAAGAGACAGGCATGATGGGGTCTAGGCCAACAAATACTCCAATAGAATAGAATCATGGTCTACAGGAGTCAGTAGGAGAGGACTACCTTGATAAGGAAAGATACCAAAAGCTGGTGGGGAAGTTGATTTACCTGTCCCACACTCGTCCTGACATTGCTTATGCTGTATATGTTGTCAGTCAGTTCACGCACTCCTAAAATCCCTCACATGAAAGCTGTGGAAAGGATCCTTAGATATTTGAAGTCTTGCCCGAGGAAAGGAATTCTGTTAAGGAAAAACAGTAAACTTGAAGTTGAAGGATATACTGATGCAGATTGGGCTGGCTCTATTGGGGACAGGAAGTCTACTTCTAGGTACTGCACCTTTGTTGGAGGAAATTTAGTTACATGGAGGAGTAAAAACAGAATGTGGTTGCTAGATCTAGTGCAAAGGCCGAATACCGAGCTATGGCTCATGGTGTTGCTGAACTTTTATGGCTGAAGATCCTGATTGGTGAACTTGGAATAAAGATTGAGTGTCCTCTCAGGTTGTACTGTGACAACAAGGCTGCCATCAACATTGCAAATAACCCATTGCAACATGATAGAACGGAACATATTGAGATAGACCGTCACTTTGTTAGAGAAAAAAATTGTCTCAGGAGAACTCTACATTCCTTATACTCCCTCCGAGATGCAGATTGCTGATGTTCTGACTAAAGGTCTAGCTACAGTGAAATTCGTGGACTTACTTGGCAAGCTAAACATTATTGACATCCATGCTTAGCTTGAGGGGGAGTGTTGGTTCGACTGTCTTAATTTGTATGTTTATCTTTGTTGGGTCTTAAGTCATTAGTTATTGGGCCTTAGTTACTGGGCCTAATCTTATTTAGTGTTTATTTTGACTAGGTGTCCCATCACTAATCAGGGGCATTCTTGTCTATTTATGTAACATTATGTAATGTTCTTATATATAATAGATTAGGGCTGACTGAGGACTATTCTGCCGCCCATCTCATATCTTCTTCTTCTTCTTTCTCTTCTTCTCTCATTCGACAGCCCTATTTCAGCAAACATGCATCTTTCATTCCTAGCTTGGAGATAAGTCCTTGGAATACCACACTACAAAGCCCTTTTGTCAGCACATCTGCCAGTTGACCATTCGTTGAGACGTATGGAGTGCAAATTAATCCGCTATCCAGATTTTCCTTTATGAAATGCCTATCTATCTCAATGTGCTTTGTTCTATCATGTTGGACGGGATTGTGAGCAATTTTAATAGCTGACTTGTTGTCGTAGAATAATCTCATTGGACCTTCCCATCTGATCTTTAGGTCTTCCAAAATTATCTTGAGCCATAGTAATTCACATACTCCCTGAGCCATTGCCCTGAATTCTGCCTCCGCACTTGATCTAGCTACCACATTCTGCTTCTTACTCTTCCATGTCACAAGATTTCTTCCAAGGAACGTACAATAACATGTAGTGGACCGCCTATCCATGGGAGAGCCTGCATAATCTACATTAGTGTATTCCTCTAGGGCTAATCCAGTATTTCTTTTAAACAAAATTTCTTTGCTAGGATTAGCCTTTAGAGAATGTAGTATCCTATAGACCGCCCGTAGGTGAACCTCTTTCGGGTTGTGCATAAATTGGCTAACCACGCTCACGGCATATGCTATGTCTGGCCTTGTGTGGGCAAGATATATAAGTTTTCCTACTAATCTTTGGTACATTTCCATATTCACGATTGGATCTTCATTTGCTTCTCCCAATTTGTGATTTGGCTCAATCGGTGTGGAGGATGGTTTGCATGCTAACTTTCCTGTTTCTCTTAAAAGATCTGTTTCGTATTTCTGTTGTGAGATAAAGATGCCTCCTTTGGAATGAGCTACTTCAATCCCTAGAAAATACTTCAATCTCCCAAGTTCTTTTATTTCGAATTCTCTGACTAGGCATCTTCTCAAGGCTTCCTTCTCCTTTTCATCATTTCCTGTCACAATTATGTCATCGACATATACCAGAAGAGCCGTGACTCCCCATGCATCTGAATGCTTTATAAAGAGTGTATGATCTCCCTGACTTTGTTTGTATCCGATGGCAAGCATAACTTTAGTAAATTTTCCAAACCACGCCCTAGGTGATTTCTTGAGACCATATAATGCTTTCTTCAACCTGCAAACTTTATTTCCTTTTAGATTTCCTTTGAAGCTCGAAGGAGTATCCATGTATATCTCCCCCTCTAAATTACTGTGAAGAAAAGCATTCTTTACATCAAATTGCTCCAAGTACCAATTGAAGTTAGCTGCTAGTGACAACAAAATTTTTAATGTATTCATCTTAGCCACTGGAGCGAATGTCTCCTGATAGTCAACACCATAGGTTTGTGTATATCCCTTTGCCACGAGTCATGCCTTGTATCTTTCTAGAGAGCCATCTGATTTGTACTTTACTGTGAAAACACACTTGCAGCCCACGGGTTTCTTTCCTGGTGGTAGGTCAACAATTTCCCATGTTTGATTCTTATCTAGAGTTTGCATCTCTTCTCTCATAGCATCTTTCCATTTCTCATCAGATAATGCATCAGATAAAGTATTAGGAATATGAATGGTGTTTAGACTAACTAGGAAACTGCTATGTGATGGTGAGAAGTTTTTAAAGGACATAAAATTTGCTAAGGGATATAAGGGATGTTTAGCGCATTCTCTTGTGCCTTTCCTAAGGGCAATAGGAAGATCTTGGTCAGATGCTAATTCAGAAGAAATTTCTGGAACTGTATTTACCTCATTATCAAGATTAGGAGTTGAATCTTGAACCTGCACAAGATTAGGATCCTGGTGTCTTCTTCTTGAATATACCTGCACTCTCATAGAGTCACAAAGTTCATCTTTCTCTGTCATGGCTCTAGTATGAATGGGTGAAGAAGTTGGTTTGGTTTGAGGTGGTTCGATAGGTGCAGATACGGATTGAACTGGTATAGATGCTGAGTTTGGGTGTTGAGAAACTGTAGGTAGACCAAGCGGGAATAAATCTCTGATATTATCTTCAATGAATGACAAGGACTCCCCTTAAAGATAAGGTTGAGTGAAATATGGTGTTTTTTCTTCAAAAGTGACATCAATAGAGACAAAGAATTTTTTGGTAGGTGGGTGGGTACACTTATAACCCTTTTGGGTGGACGAATAACCCACAAAAATACACTTGACAACTCTTGGATCTAACTTCCCTCTATTATGGCTATGGACATGGACAAAAGTAGTGCATCCAAAGATTCTTGGTGTTTTAAATCCTAGCACCCTCGAGGGTAATCGATTTATAATGTAAGGCTCAGGTTGTAGCTAGTAGATGACCATTCTTCTTTTCTGCTACTCCGTTTTGTTGTGGAGTATTAATGCAGGAGGATTCATGGATAATCCCTTCTTTTTGAAAATATGGGGATAAAGTTTGGTTGAAATAATCCCGTGCATTTTCTGATCTAAATCTTTTGATTCTGACCCCAAACTAATTTTGAATCATGTTATGGAAATTTGGGAGTACACTACTTACATCTGATTTAGATTTAAGAAGAAAGATCCAGTAGACTCTAGTGCAATCATCAATAAAAGAGACGAACCATCGTGAGCCAGACACATTTGGAACAGTGGAGGGTCCCCATATATCACTATGGATAGAAAAGAATGGGACTGGACTTCTCTTGTTACTGATTGGAAAGGGCACACGCTTGTGTTTTGCAAATTCACACACATCGCAATGAAAATATTTAACACTCAATCCTTTAAACAAGGAGGGAACATAGTTTTCAGAATTCCAAAAAATGGATGTCCTAGTCTAAAGTGATGAAGCCAAATGGTGTCTTTGTTGGATGATGAAAGGAATGACAGAGATAACTTATCCTGGATAATATTTGATTTGCATGATTCTTCAAGATAGTAGAGTGCATTCTTCTCCTTAGCAAGTCCAATCCTCTTCCCCGAATCCTGGTCCTGAAATATACAGTAAGAAGGATAGAAAAGCACATTACAGTTCATGTCATAGGTGAGTTTTTGGACAAGTTAGTGGACAATTTTGGAACATGAAGGACACTTTTTAGTGTAAGTGATGGATTAATATGGATATCCCCAAGGCCAGCTACGGTAGTAAGGGATTCGTTTGCAATGGCTATTTTTCGATTGCTTGGGCAGGGGGTATAAGTGCTAAAATGTAGTGAGGAGTGAGTCATGTGATCTGTGGCTCCTAAGTCAATAACCCATAAATCCCTAATAGTTTCATATGATACATTTAGTTCGTGAGGAATAGAAAACTTACCCGAGATTGCAAGAGAGCCTGCACAACTAGGTTTCTCCAACGATCCCAGAAGCCCCCTTAACTTTTCAATCTTCTCATTGAACTCTGTCTTGTCTGGTGGCTTTTGTTGGCTCCGCTGATTCGTAGTGAAGTTAGCTTGATTTCGACTCTTCTGTTGTCCTCGGTAGCCCCATTCCCTGTTCGATGGTTTACCATTCAGCTTCAACACTTCCCTTTGGTGTGCTTTGGTTTCTTACAATAGGTACACCAAAGAGACTCATTGTTGTCCCGTGCAGAGGACAAATCTGTCTTCATTCCTTCCAGTATTTTCGGTTGCTCCATCCTTGTAGCCATTGCTGAACCTTCTAGTACTTGGGGTTCAAGCATAACCCCCCTACGGCTTTCTTCAGCACGAATCAGAGAAATAGTCTCGTTTAGAGATGGTACCTCTTCTTTGTCGAGAATCTGAACCTTAACTTGATCAAATTCTGTGGTGAGTTTTGCAAGAAAGTCATAAACGTGATCTTTTTTGATAAAACTCTCTAGGATTGCTGCATCCGCTGCACATTTAGTCTCAATGCACCAATAATGATCGAGTTCTTGCCACAGGTTCTGCAGTAAATTTGCATACTCGGTAACTGTCTTGCTGCCTTGTTTGGTCGCTCCAGTCTTGACTGTAATTTCGTACACTTATGCTGCATCACATGCCTTTGAATATGTTTTTCGGACAACATCCTAGATCTCTTTAGCCGTGGATAAAAACATACACGTGTTGCTGATTTCCGGGTTCATTGAATTCCATAACCATGACATGGTCATGGAGTCAGCTTCGCTCCATGCATCAAATCTTGGATCTCCTTCCTTCGGTCCCGTCCCTAAGAGATGGCTAAGCTTTCCTTTTCCCTTTAAATATGTTCGAACAAACTGAGACCATTTGAAGTAATTTTTCCCGTTCAACCTATATGCTGCCTGAATGTTTTGCTGGTCGCTAGATCCCTGATGGGAGGAGACTTCTTCCGATTGTGCAGTGGTATTTGATACGGTGGCTTCTGACATATTGGGCGGGCTTCAAGAAAGAGAGAAAAACAGAGAATGAAGGTCTGAAAATTTTTTAAGGGTTGGCGATGAAGTCCTAAAGAATCTTTCAGCCAATGTCCAAAAAAAGGTTCCTGTAATGTTCCACCAAACTGAAGAATGCATCGAAACCTCTCAAAATCAAAACTGATCCAAACCAAAGCAAAGGGATTCAGTAAATCTGCTCTTGGCAACACCGGATCTAAGATTTCAGATTGATCCGATGTCTCTACAAAGAGATCCAGGAAAAAGGATGAATCCGATGGCGCAGCAGCCCAGTAGAAAAAAAAATGTTGAGTTCAGATCTGTAGCCACTCTCAAAGAAGAATCAAGGACACTCAAGAACCTCCCAAATACTGTTAGAGAGTTCTTGAACCAGCAGCAGCAGAGATGACCGAAGCGATACTATGTGTAGATTAGGTCGTGACCAGCTCTGATACCATGAGAGAATTTGAGAGAAAAAATTAATTTTGTATTGTCTTGTAAGGAGCATATACACAGTTTTATATAGAATTACGGAGCTAACTTACAGGGCGATAAAATAGGAAACTAACTTTTCCTAGAAAACTAATTTCTATGTCAGTGATATTCTCCAATTAATATCCCATGATTCTAGGAAACTAACTTATGTATGTTTCCTAAACTGATGGACCTAAAACTTTGGAGACTCAATCAGAGAGTCAATCTTCTACTTTTCAACAAACAGATCTGCTTACTGATTGTCAGAGTCAGACCATACGGATATAGTAGAAATAAACTTAAAAGGAAGCTATAAATATAAGCTTTAAAAAGTCCTACTTTTCTCAGACACTCAACAACTTGTTTGGAAGCTTTCAGGAAAGACAAAGGAGTTCAGCTGGGAGAATATGTTTCTTTTTGATGAATTTCAGGAGGTCAAGAGTAAATTTAAAGATGTGAAGTTATGTTTTGTAAATAGGAACCTGAATATCTTGGCTCATAGTATCACTAAGTTAGCTTGTTCTGTAAATCATAAAGTGTCATGTACACAGGAAGAACTTTTGTACTCTTTTGTCTAAAAGAAATGGTATTTATTGTTGTTTTTGACAAAAAGAAGTTCCATGTAGTACTTTTTCCTTCACAAAGTGGTAGTCAACTTTTTTATGCTTACCTTTTTCTTGAAAGACTAGGTTTGAAGCTGTATGGACTGGGACCGAGTTTTTCCCATTCCTCATACACTTTAAACACTAAATATTTAAACAGTCATGGTGGTTATGTTGTGTCTTAGAGTTGTGTAGTTTGCTGGTTGGCTTTTGGGGTTGAGCTTGGTTGTTTTGTATATTGAGGTAGTTTGTTGTAGATTTTCACGTGTGCTCACTGTTGACATTTGAGGGTGTTGATTATTTTCCTTTTCTTTTTCTTTTTGGGTTATTGTTCTGCAGATCCTGTATCTCTTATATTTCTTTTTTTTTTCTTTTCACTGAATTTTACATTTACCATGACAAATCTTTATTGTTTTTAGCATAAAAAAATGTGTATTTTACTCTTCATATTTTCTTGCTGCTGTTAATTTATTCATCATGATGTGCAGGTAAGTCAACCATACTTAGATTGCTGTACAGATTTTTTGACACTCATTCAGGAGCTGTGAGTAATTTATTTCTTATATTTTTCTTACATTGGTAAATTATTTGGTACCAACGTCCAATATTGTCACATGTGCAATTTGTATAGTTTGACTTATAGCTTATTTTTTCATCATATGAATTATATGCTCTGAAGTTAGGCCATTATGTGATGTTGGTCCTGGGCCTCCCGGCTATCTGGGGTCTTGAGAGGGGTAGACTGGAAACAGTCAAAACCTTTGGCATTTCTTTTCCTGCAAAGTGGACGTTCCCAGACTTGAACGCTCATTCTGATGCTTGCCAGCTCCAAATTTATTCTTAAACCAAAGTAATGATACTATTTCCCAAATTCCCAACTTTTGACTAAAAGCACAGAGATTAGGCTGTCCTATGCAGTTATTATTTTCAGAATAGAAATGGCTAAATCTTATGTTTATGGGATATCATATTGTAAATTTGTAATGTTCAAAAAATGGAATTTATCTATGCAGGTATAATTAATGCTGGGGTAGTGCCCATTTAGGGGTGTCAATGGACTGGATTTGGATTGGACCCCATCCAGTCCAAATGTCTTTTGGATGGGTTGGACGGTCCAAAAGATTATATGGACTCAGACCGGTTCAAATATAAATGGCCTGTATACGTAGTGGACCGAATTTGGACAAAACCGATTGGTCTGGTAGTCCAAAGTCATTAAATATGCGAACCACAGTGCTTTTATAAAAACACTCCAAAGTACTTTGAAATATTTTTACGAAATTATTTTTATAAAAGAACTTTTGCAAAATGTATTTTCATAAAATCTCTCTTATGGAAGCATTTTTATGAAAGCACTTTTATGGAAGCATTTTTATGAAAGCACTTTTACGAAATTATTTTTATAAAAGCATTTTTACGGAAGTGATTTTGTGAAAGCATTTTTATAAAAGTACTTTCACAAAAGTACCCTTATGAAAGTACTCTTATGAAATTACTTCTATGAAAACACTTTTGCGAAAGCACTTTTGTAGTACTTTTACAAAAGCACTTTACGAAAACACTTTTATCAAAGTACTTTTATCAAAGTACTTTTATCAAAGTACTTTTATCAAAGTACTTTTATCAAAGTACTTTTATCAATGTACTTTTATGAAAACACTTTTACAAAAGCATTTTTATGAAACTACGTTTACAAAAGCACTTTTATGAAATCTGTTTTATCAAAGTACTTCTCTTCATTTACTTTGGATTGGATTTGGATTCAATCCGGTCCGTTTGCATTTTAGTTGGGCTGGATTGGACCCAATCCGGTCCATTTGCATTTTAATTGGATTGGATGGGATTGTAGCAGGTGGTGTAGTTTTTTTTTATATATATGTATTTTGGATTTCTCATGTTATTTTGGTGTTGGACTCAATTTGGATTGAGTTGGACCCAATCCGGCCCATTTGCAATTTAATTGGACTGGATTGGATAGCAGAAGGTGTTGTAGTTTTTTTATATAATTTCTGGATTTCTCATGTATTTTGGTATTTGATTCAATTTGGATTGGATGGACCCAATCCGGTCCATTTGCATTTTATTTGGACTGGTTTGGACTTGTTTTGTATGGATTTGGTCGAGTCCATTTGTAAATAGACCAATATTGGATTGGACTGGATTGGACGAAATCCAGACCGATTGACAACCCTATGCCCACTCTCAGGAGGATGCCCCAGAAGGTGGATATTTCAATATCGTTTTTTATGGTAAAATACTAACATGGAAAGAGAATTTCTCTAAAATAAAAGAAAACCAAAACCTAGAGCCTAAAGAGAATCTATGAACATTCATAAGTTTTGGGTGCACTAATCCATCCAAATCATATTCCCCACATCAGCACATTATCTTTAATAATCCTTCTGCTTTCTATCAAAGGTTTTTCTATTCATTTTTTCCCCTTCCCAAATGCTTTAACAAATGGCAAAAGTAAATACAACTCCAGCTAAGTCAAAAAGCAATTGTATCTTGTGGATGCACCAGCTGCTGTACTTGTCTTCTAAACATACTGCATGATATGAGTAAATGTTTAACATCTGCACTGATGTTGCACATCTAGCACAAGATGGTTAGCTGAAGGCCTCTCCTTTTCAAGTGATTCACTGTGAGAATACTATCAAGTGCCACTAGTCACAGAAAATTCTGTTGCAATAGGATTTCACTTTGAAATTACCATTTCTACATTCTTTCCATCATCTAGCATCTGGACATCAGGAGAGGCACCCTTCAAGTATGCTTAGTAATTTACATCAAAGTTGTTCCCCCAAGGAGCTATTAATAAGTGTTTCCTTGGCAGATAAGAATAGATGGCCAGGATATACGGGATGTGACCCTTGAGAGTCTCCGGAAGTCTATTGGTGTTGTACCACAAGATACTGTAAGTTAACAAGTGAAACAAAATTTTGTTTCTTTACTCTTGGTATTTGTTTTCTCGTCACATAAAGTTGCAAACTATTTTGTTGTATCTCATAATTTCATGTATGCTTAAACTTTGGTGATTTGGTTTTTAATGGGAAGGTGCTTTTCAATGATACAATATTCCATAACATTCACTATGGCCGTCTATCAGCAACAGAAGAGGAGGTTAGTCCAGTGCCATTTAATTTTCATATTTCGAACATTGTAGCCTGACACCCATTCTGATTACTTTTCTAAAATTTAGGTATATAATGCTGCTAGACGTGCAGCCATCCATGAAACTATAATGAATTTTCCAGAGAAATATTCAACTGTGGTTGGAGAACGTGGACTTAAGGTGAGCTATAATGAAAGGAATGATTTGAAACCTGCTATTTTTTTCTTAACTCCTGTCCACAAAGCATGAGAAAGTGATCTATTATATCCTTAAAGAGTGTTCCTGAATACCTCATTTATGATAGAGTTCAAGTTCCTTATTTTACTTTGCTTAATTTTTACTGAGAACTAAATACTTTTTCTTTCTTGTGGTTACCATGATCAAGTGCTAACTATACTAAGGTACATCTATAACAGTATTCAAAGGTGTTCTATAGACACCTTGAAACTGTAGGGTCTACGTATGCCAGACACTTGCACCAACTTTGGAATTTATTATGATACCTAATTTTCTTATTTTGGAGGTTTTCCAAGCTGTAGTTAAATAAGATATCATGCGACAAAAAAATCCAATAGGGAATGTATGCTTTAATATCTATAAAAAAAAAGTCTGGTTTTACTATATTCTGAGTTATCTATGATATGAGTATTATTTATCACTATGTCTCCTTGCATGATGTTTGGAGGTTGACATGTCAAACACCTATAGACACCTGATGACTTATCACCAGTATGAGAACCAGTTTGTACATACAGTTTTCTGTAGTACCATTTGATTTGTTGTTACTAGATCTAAATTACAATCCCAATGGAGGGAGGTCTAAGTGTCTAACCCTCCTTCCAATAGTATCTTCCTGCTGCTGGAACTCTAAGAAATGTTTTTTTTTTTATTGATTAGCAACAGAAAATTTATTAATGAAGAGAGAAAAAGTTACAACTTTTAGATAGCCTTGGCTACCCCCAAACAAACTTAGCAAAGAAAAACATCAAATAACAGAAAAATTATACCTTTTTAGCTTTACAAATTATCCCAGAAACAATGCTCCCTGTTAACCCCTTGCTTTACCAAGTGAGCTGCTAGACAGTTGGCTGATCTTGGGATCCAATGAAAATCCAATTTCATCTCCCGTGAAAGGCTCCTAAACTTTTTGATTTCCTTCTTGAAACACCAAGGAGTCTTCTCATTTCATTTCAGCCAGCTTATGGTTACTTTAGAATCTCCTTCATTTATTTCCTTATCCCTATCTCCGCAGCTTTTTGAATTCCAAAAACCACTGCCTTCGACTTAGCTGTTGTTGAGTCCCTTACTCCAAGCGGTCCTGAGAACAAACCCAAAATTAGTCCATTTTCATCCCTTATCATCCCTCCCATTCCAAAAGGACCCGGGTTTCCAAAACTATTTCCATCAAAGTTCAGTTTGAGGAAGCCATTCTCAGGTGGGCCCCAAGCTCTTAGAATATTCTTCTTTGAGGATGATGAAGCTGCAATTGTGCTCCACGTTCTGATTACATCATCGTGAGTAAAATCTGAGAGTAAATTCATTGATTTCACCCAATGTGCTACCTTTAACATTAAAGAAGACAAAGATTTAAAGAAATAGGCACAACTGAATGCCCTTGAAGGATGAATAGACCAGATACAACTATTTCCTTTATTTTCATCTAAGAATACTCCATCAAGAATTTGTAAGAGATTTTATACACAACTCAATTCTGTATTACATTCCTATGGAAGCCCAAGTTCCAACCAAATCCAAAACAGGAGGGAGAGGGAGTTACACATTCAGAAATAGGGTTTCCTTTGAAAGATGAGAGACAGAAAGAGCAAATATTGATGGGAACAATCCTTTAAGGGAGCCTCACCCAGCCATAGATCTTCCCAGAAATTAATTTTATTACCTGAGTTGAGATCAAATCTGATGTGAGTAACAAAGTGCAGGATAACTTTATGAATAGCTTTCCAAGGAGACGCACTAGAAGCCCTGTTGGACACTCCAGCATTCCAACCATTCTTAGAGATCCCATGAATGCTAATCACCACCTTATGCCACAGTTTATCTGTTTCTTGTGGAAATCTCCACAACCACTTATCTTAAAGAGACACATTCTTTTCTTTCATTCTTCCTAAATCCAACCCACCACATTCCTTACTTTGACTCACCACTTCCCATCTAATTAGATGATCTTTCTTTTCCTCCCCTGGTTCCCACAGAAAATCCCTCATAATTTTCTCGATCCTCTTTTCAATGGCTTGGGGCATGCTAAATACTGAAAGGAAATATACTGGAAGATTAGCTAAGGTGGATTTGATGAGTGTTATCCTACCCCAAGAGAAATATAATTCCTTTTCAACACTACCGATATCTTTTCAAACCTTTCCACCACCGGGTTCCAGAAAGCCAAGGTTCTAGAATTTGCACCAAGAGGAAGTCCTAAATATTTCAACGGCCAATTAGTTGTCATGCATCCTAATTCCCCTGCCCACAACCCATCCTCTTCTTTCCCCATATTAACACCTGCAATCATACTCTTGTTGAGATTCACCTTGAGATTCGTCACTTTCTCAAAGAAGCTCACCAACAATTTTAAATTTCTAGCCTCTTGCTCACCCTCATTTTGACAAAAAATAATGATATTATCTGCAAATCGAAGATGAGTTATTGATGCTGTATCTCATGCCTCATTGTGGGAAGTTTTCTCTGTGTGTCATTTATGTTTTCTAATTTTTAAGAAAATCATTCATTACTCATAAAACATTTGAAGATGAGTTACCTTCCACATTATCTCTTCCAACTCTCCACCCTTTTATTACCCCCATTCTATAAGCTTTAGAAATCAATCTACCAAACACCTCTGCAATGAGAGTGAGAAGAAAAGGGGAGAGTGGATCCCCTTGTCTCACACCCCTATGGGCACCAAGAAATCTTTAACTACCCCATTAGCCAAGACTGAATATTGGCAAGTTTGCAAGCACCCTTTTATCCATTTGCACCATCTAGCACCAAAACTACCTCTTCTTCATCACTTCGATAAAAAAATCCCAACTCTTTTCCAAACTTAATTTGCAAATGATACCCTTTCTGATTTTCTAAAATCTTCCACACATTTCATTGGCAATAAGCATTTGGTCTGGGATTTGTCTCTCTCGAATAAAAGCTCCTTGGAATTGAGAGATAATTGATGGGAGGGCCTTTTTTAAATGAAAGGAGAGTACCTTGGCTAGGGTCTTATACAGGTTTTTCACCAAGCTGATCGTTCTAAAATCCTTGGGATGGCAAGCACCTGTTTTCTTAGGGATCAAGGCAATAAGAGTTGCACTAATACCCTTGTTGATAATTCCCTTACAAAAACATTTCTCAAACATTTTCATAAGATCTCCTTTCATTGACTCCCAACAATCTTGATAGAAGGCAATGGTGAAACCATTGAGGTAAGTAGCTTGTGCAATTAAGATTTCCCCTTGAATAACTTTGCAATCCGTACACATCACTTGTTTTATTCTCCTATTAAGGAAGAATGCCTATTTGACTTGAGTTTGATTAATATTCATTCTTCTTTTGAAAATATGTGTTTACTGTTGCTATATCATAGGCTGTTGTAAATTTTAGAGTTGCATCTTTGTTTTGTTGTAGTGCCAAAAACCAAATCATCCTTGCACCATATCATATCCTACATCTCCCCACACACCCATCTAAACTTCCCTTAGAAATATATTTTTTTTGTTGTTGTCTTATAATTTTTTTATATCTACTTGAGGTGCATAAGCACTAATTATGTTAATAAGTTCCTCACCTAAAAGAAGTCTAGTTGAATTTTTAGATCTTTATCAATTATTATTGCTAATGCCATTTCTATTTTTTTACTTTTCTCATGTACCATCGTTTATAACTTAGTTTTCAAGATGCTAAGGCGAGACTAGGCGACAGGGGGCGCCTTGTTGCCTAGTCGCCTAGGTGGGCCCCTAGTTGTCCCCTAGGTGATGAATTTTTTCAAGTAAAAAACATATATCATAGGGTAGTTCCCTAGGTTCCATAATCATATTACCTTAACAATTATCCATAATTTTCATAAGAAAGGTATAAACTTCATGTTAAAGTATAGAAAATCAACTTATTTATAAGTAAAAGAAGAAAGAAAAGAAAATTAAAAAAATATGAACCCCTATTTTGTTACAGGAAGATGTTGAAGAAGATAATGTGTTAATTAGACAAAATTTTAAGTTCTTCCTTGCTTATTGGTTTAGGTTTTGAAGTCTTTGAAGATAAATATAAGAAAAAGAAGAAAGAAATGAAAATATGAACCCCTATTTTGTTATAGGAAGATGTGGAAGAAGATAATGTGTTAACTAGACAAAATTTTAAATGATAAAAAAAAGACAAAATTTTAAGTTCTTCCTTGCTTATTGGTTTTGGTTTTGAAGTCTTTGAGGATAAATACAACATTTAACAATGTTTATATTGCTTGAACCCTAACAAATAAGAAAATAATAAAAAGAAATTAGCATATAAACACACAAAATGAATATTTTAGTTTAATAATGTCTATTTTATAATTATACTAAAAGGACTAAGAATATAAAAGCATTTTATACCACAATATACATAACTGCTTGGTTATTAGGTGAGGTGAACCTTCAAGGGTGCCTTGTTGCCTAGGCATCGCCTTGACAACTATTAAACACATCAATTTATGTAGCTCTCCCCCTTCCATTTATTTTGTTGTAACCATGCAATGTTAATCCTTTTCCTCTTCATTGTGCTTACTAATTTTGTTGTTTTTATTGTTATATTTTCTATATTTGAAATAGAAAATTGAATTCTTGTTTCTTGGACTAACTTCTTTACATACTCTCATTCAAAAAATGCAAGAAGCTTTGCCCTTTTTTTTCACCACAACTTGGTGTTGTTGTGATGTGTTGTTTGCAAGGAATGCCCTAGAACTTGTACAATTCTCACTACACGTTAAGGTGTAGTGCATCGCTTTTGGGAATGCCCTAGCATGAGCATGGAATGGAAATTTAGGATCAATGTTCATAAAAATTTGGTGATTTTAACTCAAGACAACTCTTCTCTATTTAGGTTCGGGAACTGGCAATGTATGACAAGCACACATTGGCTGAGTTAATTTACCTACTTTAATTAAATATCCAATTTAATTTTTCAGATCCGGTGGTTCTAATTACAATGCATCTGATCAGGTTATTTGGCTTTGTGTATGTGTGTCCAAAATTTTATAAAACAGTTGTTAAGGCCAGCTATGTTGTATGGAGCAGAATATTGGGCAGTCAAGAAGCAACATATCCAAAAAATGAGTCTGGCAGATATGCATATGTTAAGATGGATGAGTGACAATCGAGAAAGGAATAGGATCAGAAATGAAGTCATTCGAAAGAACGTAGGAATAGGTCCAATAGGTGATAAAATGAGAGAAAGTAAACTAAGATGGTATGTTCAGGTGCATAGAAGACCACCAACAGCACCTGTAAGAAGAACTAATCTGTTGCAATTTTGAATCTGAATAGCAACTAGGGTTAACAACCCCATATAGTTGGGACAAGGCTTGGATGATGATGGTGATATATATATATATATAACTTAAAACGTAATAATTTTTTTTTAATTATTAGTTTTTCTTTATTATAAATAGATATAAAGCAGACTCCAATTAAATTTGAGTCTGATATGGTATCCCAAAATCCAATCAGATTTCGAATTAGATTCAGATGTCTATATTCAATAATCATATTAGATTCGAATGTGGCCTGATCCAATCAGAATTCAACCCGACTACAGCTCTATTGAATACAATACTCCACTTTTTTTCCCAGAATTGCCCATGCTCTTCAACGGATACACTTTGGCAGTTGTTCCAGATCTCTTGAAGTGCAACACTTTTCCTTTTCCTATAAACAGTTCTCATTGTAAACATATTAATTCGAAGTTGTTCTTGAAATTGTTATATCCAAGTTATTTCTTTTTTTGAGGTTGAGGATAAAACTTGCAATTTCCAAAGATTGAAGATTCATATAATTATTGAGTTAGGCTATTTGGTTTTATGATAAGATAATTTGTTTCTCACAGTTAAGTGGTGGTGAGAAGCAGCGGGTGGCACTTGCTCGTGCATTCCTGAAAGCCCCAGCCATTCTGTAAGTAACATTTTTACCCATTTTTGTCTTTTTTTTTGCTTTGTTTACAATGCCCTTGAAATGCACTAGTTTTCTTATAGTTGAAAGGAAGTTTCTTGCATCTGCACTCATGGAATCTATAGAGCTGTCATGGTCCTAGTTGAGTTATTTAGAAAAGTACAAATGACTTTGGAATCTTCCATATCACAAATAAGTTTCCTGTCTAAAAGGATTCCCCGTGTTATTCTTCTACCTTATGGTTATTGAACAAAGTTTGGTCCAAAAGCCCTTTTATGAGCAAGTTTTTTTATTAAAAATTTACAACTTTGAACAGCTAAAACTAGTTTGATAAACCACCAATACAAGGTGCGTATAGGGACGATGTGAAGTTGGGGATTAAACATATGACCAAGGTATCCTACTTAGTGAATAGTTTGAATCTGTCAGATTATCTGTCTATGTTGCTCAAATAGGGTAGGTTATATATGGATTCTCCCAGCTTGACCTGTTTGGGAAACCTTTTCCCATATAATACATGTTCATTGCATGTTCTCTTTTCACCAGCAAATTGGAGAAAATGAAAAAAAAAAAAAAACACAGGTCTAAATGTCTAATGATCTGCTTGAGCTTGTTTTTGATAGAGTTACCTTAATGTAGAAGCAAAGAAGGATAAAGGAAGCTCATTGAAAACTTCATGTATTTTTGTCTTTTTAGACAAAAGGGTATTTTTGATCATTTTGTATGTTGTCTGTGGGGTCTGATCTAATTGTCTAGTTCTCTAGTCTTATGCTAGTTGTGTTTAAAGTTTCATAGTAATTGGTTAAGTAGTTCTGAAATTTCTCTGTTTCTTTGTTATAGACCCCTATGATGGGCCATCTGGCCACCCTTGTAGTGTTTATATGTGTATGTGTGTGTATGTAAAAAAGGTGGAGATGGATATTGTATGATTTTAAAGGGATCTTTCTGCATATTGTGCTTGTGGTGAGTGATTCCCGTTAACCCTATAGTGTTTTTTTTTGTCTAACCCTAGAGTGATTTTAGGTGCTTGTGGAGTGATTTTGATTTTCTCTTTTTCTTCTCTATCTTCTCACTAATTTTGCAAAAAGCCCTTGTAGTCCTTAAAATCTCTTAAATTCTTCATATAGAGGGCTCATTCATCATTGCTTTAAGATGCCTGTTCGTTTCCTCTTAACTCCTATCTCTTAATAGGAATCTTTTAACTTTAAGAGAAAAATGGTTGATCGTTTCCTCTTATCTCTTATCTCTTAAAGTGCAATCATACAACTTTTTTTTTTTCAATGATACCCCCTAAAAGACAAACAAAAACTCTCATATATGGGGTCAAAATGGATATTTGATAATTTTCAGAATTCAGAATTCAGAGCAACGTTCTCTACATTCAGAGTTCAGAGGAAAGAAAAGTTCACCAATACCAATATACCTCTTAATGTAATTATCGTACTTTCAGATGTCAGACTTCAGAGCAAACGAACAGGCCCTAATTATTGTATAAGCATTAATGAGATTTATAGTGTTGGTTTGCCAAGATATACATGCAAATTTTAATTATTTTACCATTTTTTAGTGTCCCCTAAGCATATCTTCATAGTTTATACTTCACGTAAAGTAGTAATATATTAAAATACATGTTTCTTTTGTATGTTTACCTTATTAATTGCATTTTTTTAATAGGTCACAAAACATTAAAGCTTTCATTTATTATAATTTATATATTTGTAGTATTTATTTGAATATCCCTAGTGTATCCATGCATATCTTAATTTTTCCACCATATCCATGTGTATTCAAAGTGTATCTAGATGTGGTATCTTAAAATTGCCTTTTCAACATGTAAAGAGACTGGGCCGAATGGGTCCTAGTATCTTCTCTTGTAATTTCTTTTCTTTTATTGTTGGCTAATGGGCCTCTCTTAATGAGCCTGTTATTTCTTTTTGTTTAATCTCTTGATGTTACTGCCTAGCTGGCCACCCACTTAAGGGCATACTTGTCATTACTCTAACTTTAATTCTTAATAAAAAAAGGATTAAAGGAGAAATTGAAGATAATTCGATTCTTCTTCTTCTTCCTTCTCTTTTCGCCATCTTCTTCTCTTGTGTTGTTGCTCTTATTTCTCTTCTTCCTTTTTCTTCTAATCTTCAAATTTACACCTAATATTTGAGGACTGATTTACATCTTGGTATCAGAGCAGGTCTATTTCTTCCTTTTTTCTTCTTTTTTTTCCCATACACCCTTAGATGAAGAGAGTGTATGGAGAGATAGATTCTCTATAGTTCAGAGAATCTCTGGCCTAGTTGGTAGAGGGTTTGGAGTGTTTAAATCTGGTTGGATATTGCCAAGAAGCGGTGTTGTTCTGTTACTGCCCAAAACCCTAGCAGATTAGAGATTTTCAAAGGTACAGGTAAAGGTGAAACTTTGGGTGTGGCGCTCTGTGCTGGGGAGGTGTCTTGTGACTACTAAAGGAGGGCGGTTCAGGTTTGGAAGAGATTGGGAAGTTCTGGTAGGAGCGACTGCATCTTCTCTCTTCCTCCCCAACAGCTGGACGAAGTAAAATCCTAGTTTTCAAGCATCTGGGTTCTGTTTTGACTTCAAGTAAGTTTATATAGACAAAATTTCTGGTTCTTTGATTTTTGTTTGATTAATGGAGCCATACGGAAGTGAGTTCAAGCAAGTGTCTGTTTCAGGCCTTGGCTCGGTAGATTCCGTTTTGACTGGTGTAACCACAATCAAGCTAGACAGGACAAATTATCTTGCTTGGGCATAGTCTATAAGAATTTATGTCTGTAGTAGAGGAAAACTCGGGTATCTCACAGGTAGTAAAGTGAAACCCGAAGAGACAGACCCTGAATTTGAGAAATGGATGTAGGAGAACTATACAGTCATTGGATGGTTCATCAACTCTGTGCAACCTCATACAAGTCAGCATTATCTATGGATGTCTTCGGCTAAGGAGATATGGGACAGTGTTACTGAGACCTATTCACTGAAGTTGAATGTAGCCAGAGTCTACAAGTTGAAAAATGACGTGAAGAACCTAAGATAGGGGGAGAAGAGTGTAGCAATCTACTACTCTATACTGAAACCCCTATGGCAAGAAATCGGTGTTATGGAGACAGTTGTATGGGAGAGTAAGAATGATGCTGAAATGTATAGGAAGTTGATGGAGAGAAATAGGGCGTTTGAATTTCTTACTGGACTCAACCCTGAGTTTGACATCATTAGGCAAAATATCCTTGCCAGAGATGAGGTTACTCTTTCCCAGGCATACGCTATGATAAGCAGTGAGGAGAGTAGGTGGTAGGTTCAGTTGTAGGGTCCACCTACAGAACACTTTGCACACGCTGGAATAAAGCCAAAGGGTCCTACTGAGAAAAAGGAGCAGATATGTGAATATTGCAAGAAACCGAGGCATACAAAGGACACTTGCTGGAAGCTTCATCCTGAGCTTCTTCCTGATAGGTTTAAGAATAACAATAGCTCTAAGAAAGGTAGTCAGGTAGGAAAGCCTAAGGCAGCTAATGTTGCTACAGTACCTGAAAGAGGAAATAAGGAGAGTGAAGAGAAATCAACCATTGAACAGTTGGCAGCAATGAAGGCAAATTTTGAAAAGTATGGGAGGCTACCAAATCACATGGAAGCTACTGTTTCATCTCACTCTTCTAGCAACAACACATCATCTTCATCAGCATTCGCTCACTCAGGTATTCATGCTTTTGCAAATCATGCTTCAGTTTCAGGTAATCATAATATCCCTTGGATTATTGATTCCGGTGCATCAGACCATATGACCAGCCTGTCTAATATCTTTTGCTCATACCACCTTCTCTCTGGCAAAGAGAAAATGTCCCTTGCTGATGGGTCTCTTGCTCCCATCTCTGGTAAAGGAGATATAAAGACCTTTGACACCCTTTATTTATCCTCTGTCCTTCATATCCCTAAACTTAACACAAACCTTTTATCTGTTAGCAGCTTAACTAAATCCATGAATTGCAGCATAACCTTTTTTCCCACTCATTGTGTTTTTTAGGACTTGCAATCTCAGAGGATGATTGGGAGTGGCCATGAGGCGAACGGAATATACTTGTTGGACACACCGGATCGAGATTTGGGACCACCTCATGGAGTTGCTTTAGAGTCAGTTTTGTTAGAGTCTATTAACAAAGTCTTGTTATGTCACTTTCGGTTTGGTCATTTGTCATTTTCTGCTCTGAGTCATTTGTTTCCAGATATGTTTAAGGGAGTGCCGTTATCGAGTCTTCATTGTGAGTCATGTGAACTGGCAAAGCATTGTAGACATTCTTATTCAATAAGCAATAAAAGATCTCTTTCTCCTTTCCATTTTGTTCACTCTGACGTGGGGCCTTATCATTTGCCAATTATGGGGGGTTACAGGTACTTTATCCTTTTTATTGATGACTACTCTCGTTACACTTGGATTTATCTCATGAAATCTAGGGATGAAGTACCAACTATTGTGCGAAAATTTCATGAACTCATCCTAACCCAGTTTAACACTCGTATCAAAATATTTCGTTCTGATAATGCTAAGGAGTATTTCGAGAGAACTCTCTCCACCTATCTTGAAACTTTTGGGGTTATTCATCAAAGTTCTTATTCCTACACACCACAACAAAACGGGGTGGCGGAAAGGAAGAATAGACATGTGGTTGAGGTTGCCAGATCCCTCCTGTTTGCATCCCATGTTCCTATAAAATTTTGGTGAGATGCTGTTATTCCTGCTACTTTTTTGATCAACCATATGCCCTCTCGGGTCCTTGACTTCAAAACCCCCTGCCTTCTCTTCCCGGATGAGGATATTTTCTCTTCCTCTCCGTGTTTTTGGGTGCACTTGCTATGTGCATATTCATAGTCATCAAAGGCACAAGTTTGAACCTAAGGCTCATAAATGTGTTTTTCTGGGATATGCTTCCACACAGAAGGGATATTGCTGTTTTGATCCAATTCGTGGCACCCGCTTTGTATCTCGGGATGTCACCTTTGCTGAGTTGACTCCTTTTTTTAGCATTTCTCCTAAGGGGGAGAAATCTGAAGAGCCTTTTGCTATGTCTCCAGCTATTCCTCTTCCCATTCCTCTTGAGTCCTATCATGAGGTGTCTACTTCTCCCACTGTACCTACCTCTGATATTCCTATTCCTCTTCTTCCTCCACCTCATTCTCCTATAATTCCTCTTCCTCCTATTCTCCAAAGGTGGTACCAAAGGCAAAGCTTCAGACATGGGCAAGTTGTTTCCACTCCTAGAAGAGCCTCTTGCTCCTCCCATCATTACTAAGGTAACAGGTCTTTTGACCCATCTACAACTTTCCTAGACCTTGACCTTCCTATTGCTCTCCGCAAGGAAAAGTGGAAGTGTACAACCCATTGTATCTCCAAACACCTGTCTTACAACCTTCTCTCTCCTTCCTACTACTCTTATTTGCATTTGTTTCTTCCCATGTGATACCCAGGTCCGTACCGGAAGCCTTATCTCAACCTGAATGGAGGGATGCTATGATGGCTGAACTGGATGCTTTGCATAACAACATATCTGGGATATTGTTGACTTGCCTGAAGGGAAGGAACCAGTGGGTTGTAAATGGGTGTTTACCATTAAATATCACTCTGATGGATCTATTGATAGGTTTATGGCTAGGCTGGTTGCTAAGAGCTACACTCAAATGTATGGCATTGACTATCTTGAGACATTTGCTCTTGTCGCTAAGATGACCTCAGTCAGGGTTTTGTTATCTCTAGCTGCTACTTTTGACTGGCCCCTACACCAGTTTGATGTTAAAAATGCCTTCTTGAATGGAGACCTGCATGAAGAGGTCTTATGTCTTTGCCTCCAGGGGTGTATGGGAAGGAAATGCAAGTCAAGGTGTGTAAACTGCAGAAATCTATTTATGGTCTCAAATAGTCTCATCGGGCTTGGTTTGAGAGGTTTAGGGCTGCTCGTCTCCTTTGGCTACACACAAACTCAATATGATCATACCCTGTTCTTGAAGAGAAATGGCTCTCTGGTGACCTTCTTGATAGTTTATGTTGATGATATTGTGGTCACGGGTAATGACATTCAAGAGGTCAGTAAACTAAAAAGGTTTTTCAACTCTGAATTTGAGATCAAGGATTTGGGAGATCTTCGGTATTTTTTGGGCATTGAAGTTGTTAGATCTAAGGATGGTATCTTCATTTCTCAGCATAAATATGTCCTTGACCTCCTTGCTGAGACTAGTAATCTTGGAGCTAAACCAATCTCCACTCCTATTGATCCTAATCAATAGCTTTCTGCTACAGATGGTGAGCTTTTATCTGATAAGGGGGTGTTTCAGAGACTGCTTGGGAAGTTGTTATATCTTTGCATGACTTGGCCAGATATTTCCTATGCAGTAAGTGTTGTTCGTCAATTTATGCATTCTCCTAGAGATACTCATTTAGCTGCTGTAGAAAGGGTTTTGTGTTACTTGAAAGGTACTCCAAGGAAAGGTATTCTGTTTGCTAAACATGGACACATGAAGCTGGAAGCTTTCACTGATGCTGATTGGGCAGGGGGCAGGATGTATTGATGATAGGAGATCCACCTCAGGTTATTGTGCTCTGGTTGCTAGGAACATTGTGTCATGGAGGAGTAAGAAACAATCTGTAGTTGCTAGGTCCTCAGCTGAAGCAAAATACAGGGCAATGGCACATGGTGTGTCAGAATTACTGTGGCTACGATCCCTTCTAGAAGAATTGGGGGTTGACTACGAGAAGCCAATGTTGCTCTACTGTGACAACCAAGCAACTATCAACATTGCACATAATCCTGTTCAACGTGATGGAACTAAGCACATTGAGGTTGATAGACATTTTATAAGGGAAAGAGTTTCTCAGGAGAAGTTCCAAGAAGACATTTTATACGAGCACTTGGCTGATATCTTGACCAAGGGAGTTCCAAGAAGGAAAATGACACATTATATAAGCAAGCTGGGCATGATTGACATCTATGCTCAGCTTGAGGAGGAGTGTAAAGAGGATGGGCCGAATGGGTCCTAGTATCTTCTTTTGTAATATCTTTTCTTTTATTGTTGGCTAATGGGCCTCTCTTAATGGGCCTGTTATTTCTTTTTGTTTAATCTCTTTATGTTATTCTTGTCATTACTCTAACTTTACTTCTTAATAAAAAAAGGATTAGAGGAGAAAGGGAAGATAATTCGATTCTTCTTCTTCTTCCTTCTCTTTTCGCCATCTTTTTCTCTTGTGTTGCTGCTCTTACTTTTCTTCTTCCTTTTTCTTCTAATCTTCAAATTTACACCTAATATTTGAGGACTGATTTACATATCAACACACTTGGGAGTTAGCCAGAAACATCATGCCTATAGTAGACAAAATACCATACTATCTACCAGCACTTACAGATTTCTTAACTTACATCTTCAGTCTTCATTCTTCTCTAAAAACATGGTATTATTATTAGTAATTCCGACTGACCTGCTGTATGCACCATAAAACCATCAGACTTTTGATTCTGAACAACACCACTACCAGCCTCCATTTCCCTCTTTGTAACTGTCAATTAGAGGGACTATAACCACAAAAACCCTATATCACCAGAGGTGACCATAAGTAAAACAAGCCAAATTTCATTATCTGAAACCTTAAGAAGAAGATGATTTCCGATTTGTGGGATTGGCAGATAGGAGTTATTTATAAAAGAAAAAGAGAGAGCATGAAGCAAAGAGATGACCACTCAGATTAATGCTCTGATATCATGTTATAAAATATCAGAATACCAACTAAATATTGAAGAAAATCACAGAATTTATAAGAGGAAGAGATAACAATAGAGAGAATTAGTGTGTGAGAAAAATCTATTAGTGTGTAAGAAAAATCTATCTCCATGGTCAACTTCCTTGATTAGGGCCACACTAGCAAATGTACCCATTTACTTCCTCTCCACCTTTTGCATTCCGATAAGGATAGAAAAACAGCTAGGGAAATACGTGAGTGGTTTCTTATGGGAACCAGGGGAGGAAAAAAAGGATCATTTGCTCAAGTGGGAATAGGTTAGTAAGCCAAGGGAGTGGCATGAGCAAAAAGGGAAGGATCTTGTGGAATGCAATTCCTTTGGCAATCCTGTGGTCCACTTGGAGGGAGAGAAATAGGAGGGTTTTTTATCAGAAGCAGCTCCAAGTGGAAAAGTGATAAATTCAGTTGCAGATGACCTGAGAGGGTGGCTGAGTACAAATGTGTTGTTCAAAGGGGATGTGTTGGGTTCTTTTGTGATGGTTGGGCAGTGGGCAGTTATTCTTGTATATCTCTTTTTTTGATTAATGAAAATTTACTTTACCTCTTCAAGAAAAAATGAGCAAGGGGCTCTAGGGTCAGGAAATATTGCTCATAGAAAATGGTTGTGGGGATTTCCCTTTGAAAGGGACAGGTTGTGGCACAAAGCAATTGCAAGCATCCATGATCTGGATTGTAATGGTTGGGACGCTAAATTGGCTCATCACTTAACTTCTGTTCTCTCTTTGGTTGCAGGTGGAGCCCTCCCCAAGAGGTGATGGGCATCTTCAATCCTAACTTCTTGAGGCAACAAAAGAAGAGGGGGAGAATAATGTGGAGAGCTACTAAGGCAGCTGTTACTTGGGAAGTGTGGGAGGAAAGGAATAACAAAATTTTTGCTAGAAAAAGTAGAACGTTGGGTTGAAAATTACACCTACGGTAATTCAGATAATGCAAGAAAAGAGAAAAGAGAGATAGAAAGAAGAAGAAATAAGTTTCAGCAATAGGTTGTGGAAGTAGAAAAGAAGGGAAGAGAGAAAAGAAGAATTCGAAACACTCTCTCTAGCCCCCTTTCATCACTTTTATTAGTAATTCTAAGTCTGAGTACAATTACTTGGATGCCCTTAATGGGGCGGCCAACACTAAAGAAATAATTATAGAAAATAAAAGAAGGCTCATAAGGCCCATAATTAAGAAACATAACTTTTAAATACTAAAAAAAAAATAAAAAACACTAAGGCCCAGTCGGCCCATTCTCACTACACTCCTCCTCAAGATGAGCATAGATGTCAATCATGCCCAGCTTGCTTACATAATGTCGAAGCTTTGCCTTTGGGATTCCCTTACTTAGAAATTCTGCTAGCTGCTCTTCTGGTGCAATGAAAGGTAGGCACACCTCTCTTAAAGCCACTCTCTCCTGTATAAAGTGTTTGTCTACCTCAATGTGCTTAGTTCTATCATGCTGAATTGGGTTGCGAGCAATGTTAATAGTAGCTTGGTTATCACAATACAACACCAATGGCTCATCACCTGAAAGACCCATCTCATTAAGGAGAGATCTAAGCCATAACAACTCAGAAACACCATGGGCCATAGCTCTATACTTTGCCTCAACTGAAGATCTAGCAACCACTGATTGTTTTTTTGCTTCTCCAAGAAACAATATTTCCAGCTGCCATAGCACAATATCCTGATATGGATTTCTTGCCATCCACATTTCCTGCCCAATCAACACCTGTATATGCTTCTACCTTCATGTGTCCATGTTTAGCAAATAATATACCCTTCCAGGGGTTCCCTTAAGGTAGCATAACACCCTTTTTGCAGCAGCCATATGTGTGTCTTTGGGAGCATGTATGAATTGGCTGATGGCACTCACAACATATGAAATGTCTGGACGAGTCATACATAAATAAAGAAATTTCCCCAGTATTCTCTAAAACACTCCATTGTCATCTAAAAGTTTATGATTCACATTAATAAGGGTAAAGGCAGGTTTAGCACCAAGTTTTCTAGTCTCAGTAAGAAGGTCTAGCACATACTTTTGTTGAGAAATAAAGATACCTTCCTTGGACCTAGCAACCTCAGTGCCCAAAAAATGCTACAACTCCCCTAAATCCTTAATTTCAAATTTAGAACTGAGAAACTTATTGAGAGCACTAACTTCTTCTGTATCACTGCCAGCAACCACAATATCATCTACTTAAACTATAAGAAATGTCACCAAAGTGCCTTTTCCCTTAACAAGCTGAACAAAACAAGAGAAGTCCTAAACCTGTCAAACCAAGCACGTGGAGATTGTTTCAAGCCATAAAGTGATTTCTTCAATCTACACACCTTACCCTGCATTTCCTTGCCATATATACCAGGAGGAAGGGACATATATACCTCTTCAGTGAGATCACCATTCAGGAATACATTCTTAACGCCAAATTGATATAGATGCCAATCATAGCTCACTACTAAGGATAAAAGAACTCTCACCGAAGTCATCTTAGCAATTGGAGAAAAGGTCTCAGTGTAATCTATCCCATATACCTGGGTATATCCCTTGGCAACAAGCTAGGCCTTATACCTCTCAATTGATCCATCTACACGATACTTGATAGTGAAAACCCACTTGCATCGACGATCCTTCCACAGGAATGGAGGTAACTGTGGAGGGTTCGACACAAGACTCAATTGGAGTTGGCAAAGGAAGGTATGAAGAAAACAACTCGAGAGATGTTTCCCCCTCAGAAGGATGGCTATAGAAAGGAATTGACTCTGCAAAACCAAGGAAGATACACTTTCTGTGTGAAGGCATAACCAAGGAAGATACACTTTTGAGCCTTGAGGTCAAACAAATTTGTTTCTTTTGGAGGCATAACCAAGGAAGATACACTTCTAAGCTTTGGGGTAAAACTTGTGTCTTTTGGAACTGGGAATGTGGACATAGCAAGTGCAACTAAAGACCCTCAGAAGAATAGAGAAAATCTCAACATTAGGAAAGAGGACTCCAAAAGGAGATTTTAACCCCAAGACTTGAGAAGGCATGCGATTAATAAGGTAGGTAGCTATTAAAATTGCATCACCCCAAAACTTCACAGGAACATGGATAGTAAAAAGAATGCTCCTTGCAACTTCCACAATGTGTCTGTTTTTCCTCTCCGCTACTCCATTTTATTGTAGAGTGCGAACACAAGAACTCTGATAAATAACCCCAAACTTCTCAAGATTGGAGATAAAGGTCCCCAAAATATTCCTTAGCATTGTCTGACCGAAATATTTTGATGTGGGTATTAAACTGAGTTTGTGTTCATGGAACTGTTGCACAAGTTTAGGCACTTCATCCCGAGAGCACATAAGGTAAATCCAAGTATATTGTGAAAAATCATCAATAAACAGGATGGAATATTTATACACACCCATACATGGTAAATGGTAAGGCCCCCAGAATGAAGACTCGATTGACTAATTCCTTTAAATAACTTTGGAAACAACTAACTCAATGAAGAAAAGAACAAATGACCCAAACGATTATGGCATAACATAATACGACTAGTGGACTTTGAAACACATGTAGTTCTCTTAGGTTGTACTTGGCTCTACTCAGGCATGTCTAACAGATAGATCCCATTCGCCTCATGGGCCATGGCCACTCCCAATCACCTTTTGAGATTCCATGTCCTGAAAAACACAATATGAAGGAAAAAAGGTCACACTGCAATTCAGGGATTTAGTCAAATTACTAATTGAAAGCAAATTGGTATTAAGTTTAGGTACATGAAGAACAAATGATAAGGTTAGGGCAATAGAGGTCTTAATATCTCCCTTTCCCGTGATAGGGGATAGGGAGCCACCAACAAGGGATATCTTGTTTGGCTAGAAAGAAGTTGGTAAGAGGTGAATAACTCTGAAACACTGGTCATATGGTCAGAAGCACTAGAATCAATTATCCAAGGGGTTCTATGAGTGCCTGAGACAGAAGCATGATGTGCAGTGGCACAAATACCTGAGTGAGCATATGTAGAGGAAGGAACTGTCTCTGAAGGAGTTGTAGCAGTGGACTCCAAGTGGTTGATGATTTGAACATACTTCTCATATTCAGCCCTAGTGGCTACAAGCTGTTCTTCCATTGACTTCTCTCCACCATGTCCTTGTTCACCTTGTGAAGAGGTGGCTACATTTTCATTTCCACCTTTTCCAGTTTCAACCCTTTTTCCACCATTTTCTTTCTTGAATTTGGCAGGAACGAGCTCTGGGTGTAGCTTCCAATATGTGTCTTTAGTGTGTTAGTGCTTCTTGCAATATTCATAGATAATATCTTTCTTCCCAATGCTAACCTTCGGCTTCATCCCAGCATTAGCATAGTGATCAACCTGCGGCTCAATAGACTAAACCCGTCTTCTGCTCTCCTCACTACTCACCATAGCATATGCTTGAGACAAAGTTACCTCATCCTTTGCTAAAACATTTTGCCTCACAGTATCATACTCTAAGTTGAGTCCGGTGAGGAACTCAAAGACCCAATTTCTCTCCACCAACCTCCTATATGTTTCTGCATCCTTTTTGCAACCCCAAACAACAATCTCCATTAGATTAATCTCTTGCCTAAGAGATTTCAACATAGAGAAGTAGACTGCTAAGGGCTTCTCCCCCCTGTCTAAGATTATTCACATCATGCTTCAGTTTGTAGGGTTGAGTAATATTAAGCTTTTGGGAATAGGTCTCTGTGACACTATCCCACACTTCTTTTGTAGTTTCCATCCACAGGTAATGCTAACTAATGTGTGGTTTCACAGAATTCACTAACCAACCCACTACTGTGTAGTTTTCCTGCATCCACCTTTCATAGGTAGGATCCTCCTCCTTCGGTTTCTTCTTGCTCCCGGTAATATAACCCCATTTTCCTCTACTACACACATGTATCTTAATAGCCTGAGACCAAGCTAAATAATTGGTCCCATCTAGCTTCACAGTAGTCACAACCCCAAAAGATTCTCCACTGACCCCCCATGTCCAAACCTAGAATTTGTGGAATATTTGGTCTCTCCTCCAGTTTGCTCCATTGAGTAAACGGATGCAAATGAAAATCAAATTAGGGCTTTACTAAGCTGGATTTACTGTTTTAAGCAAAGAACAACCTTTCAACCCCCCAAAATTAGGGTTTCACAGGGTCCTACGAGATGGGTAGAAAGAGAGAAACTTCAACCACCCTTCTAGAGGTTCCAGAATTTCAATCCAACTAAAACTGCCCCTAATAGAAATCAAAAAGCTTACCTTTGATCCCCAAGCGCCTGGTTCAAACTATCCATACAACCTGTAACAAGGTTTTTCTAGTTATCTAGGGTTTTTGTGAAAAATCTCCAAGAATCTGCCCTGGGCTTCAATTAAGGATGAAAAACCTCCACAAGACTCTCCAAAAACCTTCCTAACTAGGCTGCATAAGTAGCTGATTGATCAACTGATTAGTTCTCCATACACACTATGTATGGGCAAAGAAAGGAGAAAAAGATTGAAAGTGAGAACCTGCTCTGATACCAAGTTGAAAATTACACCTATGATAATTCAGATAATGCAAGAAAAGAAGAAAAGTGGGAAGAGAAAGAAGAAAGAAGAAAGAAGTTTCAGCAATAGGTTGTGGAAGAAGAAAAGAAGGGAAGAGAGAAAAGAAGAATTCGAACCTCTTTCTTTAGCCCCCTTTCATCACTTTTATTAATAATTCTGAGTACAATTACTTGGATGCCCTTAATGGGGCGGCCAGCACTAAAGAAATAATTAAAGAAAATAAAAGAAGTCCTTAAGGCCCATAACTAAGAAACATGACTTTTAAATACTAATTAAAAGAAATAAAGAACACTAAGGCCCATTCGGGCCATTCTCACTACAACGTTGGAAGAAGTAGTTGACAACATAAAGTGAGGGTTGCCTCGTGGATAAAAACTTTTGACAATTTTCAACTTTTCTCAGTAATTGACGTCCTAAGGGCATGGAAAGAAATAGTACTGTCCTCTAGAGAAAAGGAAATTCTAAGAGTTGAGTGGAAACCACCAGAGGTTAGCAAAGTAAAATTGAATTTTGGTGGCAGCCTCAATGGGCAACCCGGGATTGGCAGGAGTAGGTGAAGCAATCAGGATTGTGGATTGGAAGATATTGGTTCTATATTCAGGGCCAATTAACATTAGAAATTCAACAAAGACAGAGTTATTGGCTTTACTAAAGGGGCTCCGGTTGGCAAAGCAATTGGGTTTTCAATATGTGGAAATGGAAGGAGACTCGAAAGTAGTTATATGCTGGGAAAGATGTAACAAACATATCCCATGGACCCTTAAACATATCTTCAGGGAAGTGGAAAGATTAGCAAAGGATATAAATGCTGAATTCAGGTGGATCAGGAGAATTGCAAATGGGCTAGCAGATACTTTAGCCAAACAAAGGGCTACAAAGCAGCACCTATATTGGGCCTCTTTGTAATTCTGGTTGTATTTTGTGGGGATGACACTAGGGTCATCAGATTGTACTTAGGCCAAGTTTGGGAGTGCTTATTTGAAAAATAAGTGATTAAAAACAAGTGCTTATTCTAATAAGCACTTATGATTGTTTGGTGAAAAAGCATAATTTTAAACAGGGGTAGTATAGGTATTTTTTAAAATGACATGGCAGGACAAGATAGGCCAAAAAGGAAATATAAGCACTTAAAAATAAGCCCAAATTTTGGGCTTATCCAATAAGCACATATTTTGGGCTTATTTCCCAAATGCAAAGAAGTGCTTATTGGTGTGGTCCTGGCCCAAATTAAGTGTTTATTCAGATAAACACTTATTTTTAAGCACTCCCAAACTTAGCCTTAATCCCATATATTTTTTATTAATGAATCTATCTTTATTTCTGATAAAAAAAATTGTGGCCGACTTATATTTATATGGAAGTATAACACAAATCAAATATACTAGACTAACCTTACATAAGTAACTTGTG